>NC_090655.1:58544733-58551065 GCF_040937935.1 Hyperolius riggenbachi | reverse complement strand
CTTGGTCACCCTTCAGCACACAGCAGAAAGAACTCCTGCACTGTGTCAGGCATGATTAATTAATGCCTGTAAGACTCTATGGTATTTGGCAGCCTAAATGCTTGGAATTGTATTTTCACTGTCCTTGATTAGTAGAAAAAATTGACTATTTATCTTCATACTTCCACTCATGGGCCTGCTGCACACCTGTCCCAATCTAGAAACCTACAGCACCCCTGACAAAATGTTGGCTGGAGATCCAGGGCACATAGAAATGTCCTTGTTTATTGATAATGTAGAGAAAATTGTATATACAGTTGGTTGCAAAAGTATTCGGCCCCCTTGAAGTTTGCCACATTTTGTCACATAACTGCCACAAACATGAATCAATTTTATTGGAATTCCACATGAAAGACCAACACAAAGTGGTGTACATGTGAGAAGTGGAACGAAAATCATACATCATTCCAAACATTTTTTACAAATAAATAACTGCAAAGTGGTGTGTGCATAATTATTCGGCCCCCTTTGATCTGAGTGCAGTCAGTTGCCTATAGACATTGCCTGATGAGTGCTAATGACTAAATAGCGTGCACCTGTGTGTAATCTAATGTCAGTACAAATACAGCTGCTCTGTGAGGGCCTCAGATGTTGTCTAAGAGAATATTGGGAGCAACAACACCGTGAAGTCCAAAGAACACACAAGACAGGTCAGGGATCAAGTTATTGAGAAATTTAAGCAGGCTTAGGCTACAAAAAGATTTCCAAAACCTTGAACATCCCACGGAGCACTGTTCAAGCGATCATTCAGAAATGGAAGGAGTTTGGCACAACTGTAAACCTACCAAGACAAAGCCGTCAACCTAAACTCACAGGCCGAAGAAGGAGAGCGCTGATCAGAAATGCAGTCAAGAGGCCCATGGTGACTCTGGACTAACTGCAGAGATCTACAGCTCAGGTGGGGGAATCTGTCCATAGGACAGCTATTAGTCATGCACTGTATAAAGTTGGCCTTTATGGAAGAGTGGCAAGAAGAAAGGCAACCATATGGAAGAAGGTGCTCTGGTCAGATGAGACCAAAATGGAACTTTTTGGCCAAAATGCCAAACGCTATGTGTGGCAGAAAACTAACACTGCACATCACTCTGAACACACCATCCCCACTGTCAAATATGGTGGTGGCAGCATCATGCTCGGGGGGTGCATCTCTTCAGCAGGGACACGGAAGCTGGTCAGAGTTGATGGGAAGATGGATGGAGCCAAATACAGGGCAAACTTGGAAGAAAACCTCTTGGAGACTGCAAAAGACTTGAGACTAGGGCGGAGCTTCACCTTTTCAGCAGGACAATGACCCTAAACATAAAGCCAGGGCAACAATGGAATGGTTTAAAACAAAACATATCTATGTGCTAGAATGGCCCAGTCAAAGTCCAGATCTAAATCCAATCGAGAATCTGTGGCAAGATCTGAAAACTGCTGTTCACAAACGCTGTCCACCTAATCTGACTGACCTGGAGCTGTTTTGCAAAGAAGATAGGGCAAGGATTTCAGTCTCTGGATGTGCAAAGCTGGTAAAGACATACCCTAAAAGACTGGCAGCTGTAATTGCAGCAAAAGGTGGTTCTACAAAGTATTAACTCAGGGTGCCGAATAATTACGCACACCCCACTTTGCAGTTATTTATTTGTAAAAAATGTTTGGAATGATGTATGATTTTCAATCCACTTCTCACATGTACACCACTTTGTATTGGTCTTTCACGTGGAATTCCAATGCATGTTTGTGGCAGTAATGTGACAAAATGTGGAAAACTTCAAGGGGGCCGAATACTTTTGCAACCCAAGGTATAAACAAAGAAAAAGGTGTGGCACTCCCCTTGAAGTAATGGCAGTGTAAGCAAGGTACAGATATGCAAACAATATGGATCTCACGACTTCTGTACCGGTTCTTGATCACGATGCTGGACGTGTGCTCCGTGAGGATAAATACTGAAGAAAGAGTCCTGAAATTCCATAACGAGAACAAAAGAACCAATCCGTCCAAAATACTTGCAGTTTATTGGATCAACAGCGTATCACATTTTTCATACTTTCTATGTGCATGCAGTGATCCTGGCCACAAGTTCAGCTGTGGGAGTGGAGGTGGGGTGTCAGGGCAAAGGTGGCACAAGCGATGGACGTTTCGCGACCTCCTGGACGCTTGGTCATGCTGGTAGTAGAATGCAGCGTGGAGGATGCGAAACGGCCGTTGCTTGTGCCACCTTTGCCCCGACACTCCACCTCCACTCCCACAGCGGTACTTGTGACCGGGATCACTGCATGCACATAAGAAACGATTCCTGTATGAAAAATGTGATGCGCTGTTGATCCAATAAACCGCAAGTATTTAAGATGTGCACATGCTTTTGTTCTCTTTATGAAAGTTGAGATGAACACCCGCATGACACTTGATACCCACCCATCGCCAGAACCCACATGACACCCTGTACCTGCACCCAGAACCCATATGGCACCCAGCATCTGCATTCAGCAGAACCCACATGACTGACAAATCCATCTCATGCAGCTGAAGAAGCCAGTCTTTATGTAGACAGGGGACAGAGCCCAGGCAGTCTAGCGATCCATTTCCATTATGCTGCCTTTGTTTTCACAGATAGGAGACGGAGCTCTGATTAGCATGCAGCTCGGGTCTGAAGCGAGACTGCAATTTTTAATTTCAATATATCCAACATCGGAGCTGTTTATTTGGCTAAATGAAATGAAGATGCTTTGGAAAGTCATCTCTAGTCATTGGATATTATTAGCACGCGAACACAGAGCTCATTGAAGCCGCATAGCTTACAATATGGAATTCAGATGGGGGTCATTTGGAGATGAGATAGGTAGCGCTATTATCTGATGGATGCTGCGATGGTCAATAAGGATGCGTAAACAAAAAAAAAAAGCTCCAAGTAACAAGTTCAACATTAAGATTGTTTGGGGGCTATTTGTTAAAGAAGAGATGATCTGCCAATATGGTGTTTTTGCTGTGTAAAGCTGACCACTCCTTTAAAGAACAACTGAAGTGTGAGGGATATGGAGTATATCAGGAGAGGAGAGGAGAGGTAGATAGTGGAAGGAGCAGAGTCCTCCAGCAGCACAGAGTATATCAGGAGAGGATAGATAGTGGAAAGAGCAGAGTCCTCCAGCAGCACACAGTATATCAGGAGAGTTAGATAGTGGAAGTACCAGAGTCCTCCAGCAGCACAGAGTATATCAGAAGAGGAGAGGTAGATAGGGGAAGGAGCAGAGTCCTCCAGCAGCACAGAGTATATCTGCAGAGGAGAGGTAGATAGTGGAAGTACCAGAGTCCTCCAGCAGCACAGAGTATATCAGGAGAGGAGAGGAGAGGTAGATAGTGGAAGGAGCAGAGTCCTCCAGCAGCACAGAGTATATCAGGAGAGGAGAGGTAGATAGTGGAAGGAGCAGAGTCTTCCAGCAGCACAGAGTATATCAGGAGAGGGGAGGTAGATAGTGGAAGGATCAGAGTCCTCCAGCAGCACCGAGTATATCAGGAGAGGGAAGGTAGATAGTGGAAGGAGCAGAGTCCTTCAGCAGCACAGAGTATATCAGGAGAGGAGAGGTAGATAGTGGGAGGAGCAGAGTCCTCCAGCAGCACAGAGTATATCAGGAGAGGAGAGGTAGATAGTGGAAGGAGCAGAGTCCTCCAGCAGCACAGAGTATATCAGGAGAGGAGAGGTAGATAGTGGAAGTAGCAGAGCCCTCCAGCAGCACAGAGTATATCAGGAGAGGACAAGTAGATAGTGGAAGGAGCAGAGTCCTCCAGCAGCACAGAGTATATCAGGAGAGGGGAGGTAGATAGTGGAAGGAGCAGAGTCCTCCAGCAGCACAGAGTATATCAGGAGAGGAGAGGTAGATAGTGGAAGGAGCAGAGTCCTCCAGCAGCACAGGGTATATCAGGAGAGGAGAGATAGATAGTGGAAGGAGCAGAGTCCTCCAGCAGCACAGAGTATATCAGGAGAGGAGAGGTAGATAGTGGAAGGAGCAGAGTCCTCCAGCAGCACAGGGTATATCAGGAGAGGAGAGGGAGATAGTGGAAGGAGCAGAGTCCTCCAGCAGCACAGAGTATATCAGGAGAGAATAGATAGTGGAAGGAGCAGAGTCCTCCAGCAGCACAGGGTATATCAGGAGAGGAGAGGGAGATAGTGGAAGGAGCAGAGTCCTCCAGCAGCACAGAGTATATCAGGAGAGGATAGATAGTGGAAGGAGCAGAGTCCTCCAGCAGCACAGGGTATATCAGGAGAGGAGAGGGAGATAGTGGAAGGAGCAGAGTCCTCCAGCAGCACAGGGTATATCGGGGAGGAGAGGGAGATAGTGGAAGGAGCAGAATCCTCCAGCAGCACAGAGTATATCAGGAGAGGAGAGGTAGATAGTGGAAGGAGCAGAGTCCTCCAGCAGCACAGAGTATATCAGGAGAGGAGAGGTAGATAGTGGAAGGAGCAGAGTCCTCCAGCAGCACAGTGTATATCAGAAGAGGAGAGGTAGATAGTGGAAGGAGGAGAGTCCTCCAGCAGCACAGAGTATATCAGGAGAGGAGAGGTAGATAGTGGAAGGAGGAGAGTCCTCCAGCAGCACAGAGTATATCAGGAGAGGGGAGGTAGATAGTGGAAGGAGGAGAGTCCTCCAGCAGCACAGAGTATATCAGGAGAGGGGAGGTAGATAGTGGAAGGAGTAGAGTCCTCCAGCAGCACAGAGTATATCAGGAGAGGAGAGGTAGATACTGAAAGATGAGCCCTATAGCAGCTCCAAGTATATCAGGAGAGGAGAGGTTAATGCTGGAAGAAGAAGAGTTCTTCAGTGGTGCAGAGTATGTCAGGAGAGGACAGGTAGATAGTGGAAGAAGAGTCCTCCAGTAGTACAGATTTCATCCGGAGAGAGGACAGAAGCAGCAATCTAACACGGTCCTCCAGCAACACTGATTATTTCAGGAGAGTGCTCAAAATATGCATGTGGTAAATCTTCTAAATCTGCTCAAGCTTTTATGCAGAATCAGACAGAAATAGGAAATGCGGAGGACTGAAAACTCTTTGGCTGCCAAAGCAGATTTGTGCACCAGATACAAGTCACATCATACTGACTTCCACTTTCAGTCAGAAAGATGTCCAGTGGAACCATCAGCTCAAGCATGGAGAAAACCATTGAGAAAGTGGTCCACTAATCTGCAGTATGGGGAGGTCAAGTCAGACTCAGAAGTAGTCTTCATAGAAGACTAGTGACAAGAAATGAATTGAAGAAAAATGGCTTTAGGTGTTCTGGACTGATAAGTTCAAATCTGAAATATTTGGCTGTGACAGAAAGCAGTTTGTTTACTGGAGAGCAGTACAAGAAGTAGTACCCACAGACAACAGTGAAGTATGGTGGAGGTTAGGTTTGGGGTTGTTTTTCTGCACAAGGAGTTGGAACTTTGGACAGAATAAATGGTCTCCTCAATGCTTATAAGTAAAGGAAGACATTTATTCAGCATATAAATCATCAGGGAGATGCCTGACCATTCACTCGTAAAGCAGTATAAAACCCTGACATAATATTACATAAAAACTGTTTTTCTACTTTTTATATGCCATATGGTTAGCATATTTGCTTTTGTGCATAAGTATTATTATTCATTTAGAAATTACAAGTTTCCAAACAACACTTTTTTTTGTACTGAGAGCATTTTATTCATAACTGTTTTTTTTTCCATCTTGAAATATAAGCAGAAATGCTTTTTGACTATCTGTCTGTGTTCAGAAGAGTCTGCAGTGTCAGAGAAGTGTTTGTTTACATTCCTCACTTGATACAATTAAACACAAGATAACATTATCTCCAGTTCCGATGTGTCCAGCTTTCCCGGCATTGAGCTTTTCTGTCCTGTGTTTAATCCTTGAATTCTGTTCCAGTAAAAAAAAAAATGCTGGTAGAATATAATATGCTGTAAATAATATTTTAGAGCAAAGAATAATTGCTGGGTTTCATTCCACTTTGAATACTATTGTGTAGTAGGACATGCAGCTTGATTCATTTAGCTGCGCTGCTCTAGTAGCGTGATTCAAAAATCGGCAGACGCTGCACGCGTTAGTGCTGCACAGCGTGGGCTCCTGTGTTACGTGTGCTCCATTCTAGTTACAGACGCTCATTTCATCTGCTGCGAGATGTGAAGTAGCATGACCACAATACTTCACTAGCGCTGCCCCTTCTATGTTACATTAATTTTATAACAACTGCGCTAGTGCAAAACTATCCCCAGCAAAAAAACAAGAAGTTCTGGAAAGGATGATATGATCCCCACAATGGCCAGATCTTACCATCACGGAG
>NC_090655.1:58462233-58539733 GCF_040937935.1 Hyperolius riggenbachi | reverse complement strand
GTTGTTGGGTTGGGCATCAGAAAGGGAAGTTGTAGGGTTAGGCGTCAGAAAGTGGGGTTGTAGGGTTAGGTGTCAGAAAAGGGTGTTGTTGGGTTGGGCATCAGAAAGGGAGGTTGTAGGGTTAGGCGTCAGAAAGTGGGGTTGTAGGGTTAGGCGTCAGAAAAGGGTGTTGTTTGGTTGGGCATCAGAAAGGGGGTTGTAGGGTTAGGCATCAGGAAAGGGAGTTTTAGGGTTGGGCATCAGAAAGGGGGATTGTAGGGTTAGGCTTCAGAAATGAGGGGTTGTAGGGTAAGGCGTCAGGAAGGGGATTTTTAGGTTTGGGCATCAGAAAGGGGTGGTGTAGGGTTAGGCATCAGGAAGGGGGGTTGTAGGGTTAGGCGTCAGAAATTAGGGTTGCAGGGGTTAGGTGTCAAAAAAGGGTGTTGTTGGGTTGGGCATCAGAAAGCGAGGTTGTAGGGTTAGGCGTCAGAAAGTGGGGTTGTAGGGTTAGGTGTCAGAAAAGGCTGTTGTTGGGTTGGGCATCAGAAAGGGAGGTTGTAGGGTTAGGCGTCAGAAAGTGGGGTTGTAGGGTTAGGCGTCAGAAAAGGGTGTTGTTTGGTTGGGCATCAGAAAGGGGGTTGTAGGGTTAGGCATCAGGAAGGGGAGTTTTAGGGTTGGGCATCAGAAAGGGGGATTGTAGGGTTAGGCTTCAAAAATGAGGGGTTGTAGGGTTAGGCGTCAGGAAGGGGGTTTTTAGGTTTGGGCATCAGAAAGGGGGATTGTAGGGTTAGGCTTTAGAAATGAGGGGTTGTAGGGTTAGGCGTCAGGAAGGGGGTTTTTAGGGTTGGGCATCAGAAAGGGGGGTTGTAGGGTTAGGCGTCAGGAAGGGGGGTTGTAGGGTTAGGCATCAGAAATTCGGGTTGTAGGGGTTAGGTGTCAAAAAAGGGTGTTGTTGGGTTGGGCATCAGAAAGGGAGGTTGTAGGGTTAGGCGTCAGAAAGTGGGGTTGTAGGGTTAGGTGTCAGGAAAGGGTGTTGTTGGGTTGGGCATCAGAAAGGGAGGTTGTAGGGTTAGGCGTCAGAAAGTGGGGTTGTAGGGTTAGGCGTCAGAAAAGGGTGTTGTTTGGTTGGGCATCAGAAAGGGGGTTGTAGGGTTAGGCATCAGGAAGGGGAGTATTAGGGTTGGGCATCAGAAAGGGGGATTGTAGGGTTAGGCTTCAGAAATGAGGGGTTGTAGGGTTAGGCGTCAGGAACGGGGGTTGTAGGGTTGGGCATCAGAAAGGGTGGGTTATAGGGATTAAGTGTCAGGAAGAAGGTTTTAGGGTTAGGCATCAGGAAGGGGGGTTTTAGGGTTAGGCACAAGGAAGATGGGTTTAGGGTTAGGCTCCAGGAAGAGGGGTTTAGGGGTACCTATCGGAGGGGAGGGTTCTGTGTGAGAGAAGGGTTAGATTTAGTTGTACTAAAATATTAGTAATATATACCAGTGTTTTACTATCGACCTTACCACTGTAAATATTGTCTCGTAAGCATTTGACGCCCAATATACAACAATATTTATCATTTAAAGCAGTTCTGAGATGAAAAACTAACTATAACAAGTAAGTTGTTTATATATCTTATCTACAGTTTAGATCACAGAAAATCTAGCTGCAAACAGCTTCAAGAGTTTATGATTATTTATTCCTGTGATACAATGAGGGCAGCCATAATCTGTTTGTCACAGGCTGAGGGCTGGGGATGCTATCAGCTTGCCTGGGTGTAATGTTACAAATTCAGTCCCCTCTCCTCCTCCCTCCTCCCCACTGCCTCTGGAATCTTCCGGCTAGTAACCGCCTCCTGCCCAGACTGAGCTCCCATAAGCCCTTGCTACAGTGCCAAGGCACTCTAAAAAGCTGTGGGTGAGGCTTGTTTAGTATATAGGGAATTAGAGTATTAAAACAACACAAAAAAGTATTTGGCTTGAGAAATGCCCTATAAACTATATGAAAGGAACGCAATTATGCAATGAGTAAAAGTTTATCTCAGATTCACTTTAAGCCTAGTAAAGCTTCATCCCGTGCCCTTTTAATACCGTTATTATACTATTTTTTAATAATCCAACTATAAAAAACAATGTTATACAGTATTTTGCAATATACACTATTATACACTATACACTTCTGTTATACACTATTTTGCAATTTCTGCCTCACCCCGTGCCCTTTTAATACCGTTATTTTAACATATTTATTATTCGAAAGGACATAAAGATGAAGAAATGATAAAATATTGTTATAAACGATATTTTGATATTTCGGCTTCACCCCATGCCCTCTTTTCGCGCCCTTATTTAATGAATGCCTACAGGGAAGAGATTGGTTTATTTAAATATCTCTTACTGCTTTAGAGACGTGCCCTTTCTAATGCTCCCATCACCTCCTTTAAAGAGACACTGGTAAAAGTGAAAGAAAATTATGATATGATTTGTATGTGTAGTACAGTTAAGAAATAAAACATTAGGAGCAGAGACACAAGTCTGATATTGTTTCCAGTACAGGAAGAGTTAAGAAACTCCAGTTGTTATCTATGCAAAAGAGCGCTGAGCTCCACGACTTTTAAAGTCGCAGAGAGCTCTGTCTTGTGAATCTTATTATCTCAACTTTCAGTCACTGTATTTTCTTTTTCTCTCCAGAGGACAGGTCAATATTTCACTAGCCTGCTCTGTAAAATAATTTAGAAATATGAGTAGTGTGTAAACTGCAAATATTAGAGAATGATGCAATGTTATAAAAACACTATATAACTGAAAATAAAAATATAAGAATATTTTCTTTGCTACTAATGTTCTAGTAATTATCCATACTACACAACCAATTCATTATATCATAATAATTTTTTCGCTTCAGTGTCTCTTTAACTTGTTCTTATTATTGAAGTAGGTTTACATAGTGACATAGTCTACATTTCTGCTTAGAGGAGAAAGAACCAGTCACATCAGTTTGCAGGGAGCTATTCAAGACTGTCTATTCACCGTAGTCATTGGACGGAGACAAAGTCCTCCATCAATCGCATAGTATCAGAGAAGAGTAATGCCTAGTACACACCATGCAATTTCCCATCAGTCGGGTCGGAACAATCATTTCCAGCAGATCCAATCTTATTTCTGATAATTTTTCTGTTCAATTTTCCAATCACTTGTATACAAAATCGATCAGAAAAATTGGAACTCAGATTGGACCTGTCAGAAATAATCATTTCGACCTGTCTTACAGGAAATTGCAAGGTGTGTACTAGGCATTAGATTGTGTAGCTGGAGTACTCTGCTCCTTTCACTAAATATATAAAGAGAGGCAGATCAGATTAGAAGGCTAGATATTGAGTACATCATGGGAAGAGAGTAAAGGTGCCCAAGCTTAATGGTTTTCCCAGGGCGGCATGATTCTTTCCAGGTTTAATGTCCAAAACATTTTAAAAAGACCCTAAATCCGGAAATAATTATACCGCCAGGGAGGTTAACTCCAGCCTCCCAAAAAAATTTCCCTCATGTAAATTGTGTTCCCCAGGGCCCCTGCAGAGTGTTGTCAGTAGTGTTGGGCGAACATCTAGATGTTCGGGTTCGGGCCGAACAGGCCGAACATGGCCGCGATGTTCGGGTGTTCGACCCGAACTCCGAACATAATGGAAGTCAATGGGGACCCGAACTTTTGTGGTTTGTAAAGCCTCCTTACATGCCACATACCCCAAATTTACAGGGTATGTGCACCTTGGGAGTGGGTACAAGAGGAAAAAAAAATTAGCAAAAAGAGCTTATAGTTTTTGAGAAAATCGATTTTAAAGTTTCAAAGGGAAAACTGTCTTTTAAATGCGGGAAATGTCTGTTTTCTTTGCACAGGTAACATGTTTTTTGTCGGCATGCAGTCATAAATGTAATACATATAAGAGGTTCCAGGAAAAGGGACCGGTAACGCTAACCCAGCAGCAGCACACGTGATGGAACAGGAGGAGGGTGGCGCAGGAGGAGAAGAAGGCCACGCTTTGTGAGACACAACAACCCCGGCCTTGCATGAGGGCAAGAAGCGTGCGGATAGCAGGCTTTGTACCGCCATGCAGTCATAAATGTAATAAAGATAAGTGGTTCAATAAACAGGGACCACGCGGCAACGCTAACCCAGCAGCAGCAGACGTGATGGAACAGGAGGAGGCGCAGGAGGAGAAGGCCACGCTTTGTGAGACACAACAACCCAGGCCTTGCATGAGGGCAAGAAGCGTGCGGATAGCATGCTTTGTACCGCCATGCAGTCATAAATGTAATAAAGATAAGTGGTTCAATAAACAGGGACCACGCGGCAACGCTAACCCAGCAGCAGCACACGTGATGGAACAGGAGGAGGGTGGCGCAGGAGGAGAAGAAGGCCACGCTTTGTGAGACACAACAACCCAGGCCTTGCATGAGGGCAAGAAGCGTGCGGATAGCATGCTTTGTACCGCCATGCAGTCATAAATGTAATAAAGATAAGTGGTTCAATAAACAGGGACCACGCGGCAACGCTAACCCAGCAGCAGCAGACGTGATGGAACAGGAGCAGGCGCAGGAGGAGAAGGCCACGCTTTGTGAGACACAACAACCCAGGCCTTGCATGTGGACAAAAAGCGTGCGGATATAGCAGCAATGCTTTTTGCCGCCATGCAGTCATAAATGTAATACAGATGAGAGGTTCAATAAACAGGGCCCGGAAACGCAACACCATCCCAGATGTTCATTGGTCATGTTACTTGGTTGGGGTCCTGGAGTGTTGCGTAGTCATTTCCAATCCAGGATTGATTCATTTTAATTTGAGTCAGACGGTCTGCATTTTCTGTAGAGAGGCGGATACGCCGATCTGTGACGATGCCTCCGGCAGCACTGAAACAGCGTTCCGACATAACGCTGGCTGCCGGGCAAGCCAGCACCTCTATTGCGTACATTGCCAGTTCGTGCCAGGTGTCTAGCTTCGATACCCAATAGTTGAAGGGTGCAGATGGATGGTTCGACACAGCTACGCCATCTGACATGTAGTCCTTGACCATCTTCTCCAGGCGATCGGTGTTGGAGGTGGATCTGCACGCTTGCTGTTCAGTGGGCTGCGGCTGCATGGGTGTCAGAAAATTTTCCCACTCCAAGGACACTGCCGATACCATTCCCTTTTGGGTACTAGCTGCGGCTTGCGTTGTTTGCTGCCCTCCTGGTCGTCCTGGGTTTGCGGAAGTCAGTCTGTCTGCGTACAACTGGCTAGAGGAGGGGGAGGATGTCAATCTCCTCTCTAAAGTCTCCACAAGGGCCTGCTGGTATTCTTCCATTTTGACCTGTCTGACTCTTTCTTCAAGCAGTTTTGGAACATTGTGTTTGTACCGTGGATCCAGAAGGGTATAAACCCAGTAATTGGTGTTGTCCAGAATGCGCACAATGCGTGGGTCACGTTCAATGCAGTCTAGCATGAATTGAGCCATGTGTGCCAGAGTCCTACCAGAATCCTCATCATCCTCTTGTGAGCGTTGTGATAGTTGTTGTGATGCATCATAGTCGTCACCTTCCTCCTGGTCTGCTTCTGCTGACCATTCGCGTTGAATTGTGGAAGTCCAACGTGCACCGCTCTGGCCCTCGTCAGTGGTGGCATGAAATTCCTGCTCCAACTCCAGCTGTTCCTCCTCCTCTTCTTCGTCATAGCTGCTGGGGCCAGCGTTCCCTGAGGCGGATGGCCTGATGTTGGTACCATCACGCTGATCGTTTTCTCCTTCAGATTCCCCCAGTTGCATCATGACAGCTGTTTCCTTGATTTTTAACATCGACCTCTTCAGTAAACACAGCAGTGGTATGGTAATGCTGACTGAAGAGTTGTCACTGCTCACAAGCAACGTGGATTGCTCAAAATTTTGGAGGACTTGGCAGAGGTCCAACATGTTGGCCCAATCGGATCCACAGAAGCTTGGCAGCTGGCCGGATGCGCCTCGGTACTGCGCCGTCATGTACTGGACCACTGCACTCTTCTGC
Organism: Hyperolius riggenbachi; assembly: GCF_040937935.1. NCBI lineage: Eukaryota > Metazoa > Chordata > Amphibia > Anura > Hyperoliidae > Hyperolius > Hyperolius riggenbachi. The sequence goes on along the minus strand of NC_090655.1, from coordinate 58,533,749 downwards.
TCGCAAAAGCGGGCTAGCATGTGCAGCGTAGAATTCCAGCGCGTAGGGACATCACACAGCAAGCGATGGTGGGGGAGATTGAAGCGCTCCTGCATCTTGGCGAGTGCCCCCGAAGCAGTACTGGAATTTCTACAATGTTTGGACACTCGACGCACCTTCAACAGCAGATCGGGCACGCCTGGGTATGTCCTCAGGAACCGCTGAACTACTAGGTTCATCACGTGCGCCAGGCAAGGGATGTGTGTCAGCTTAGCCAACCTTAAAGCGCGAATGAGATTACTCCCATTATCACACACAACCATGCCCGGTTTCAGGTCCAGCGGTGCCAGCCACAAATCCGTCTGTTCCTTTATTCCCCTCCAAATTTCCTCCCCTGTGTGCTGCTTATCCCCAAGGCAGATTAGCTTCAGCAACGCTTGCTGACGCATGCCAACAGCTGTGCTGCACTGCTTCCACGATCCTACTGCTGCTGGGTTAGCGTTTCCGGATGAGGTACAGCTTTGAGATGCGTTGGAGGAGAAGGAGTCAGAGAGGTAGGTGCTGCTGTTGTTATCCAGTGGGAGGGACGGCGGTGCAGCTGTTTGTGGCGTGGGCAACACCCGTGCCGTAGCAGGTGAGGAATCGCTGCCAGGCTCCACAAGGTTCACCCAGTGCGCGGTAAGGGAGATGTATCGACCCTGGCCGAACGCACTCGTCCAGGTGTCAGTGGTGAGGTGAACCTTGCAGGCAACGGCATTCTTCAAGCTTCGGGTTATTTTGCTGACCACGTGCTCATGCAACTCAGGCACTGCAGAGCGTGCAAAGTGGTAGCGGCTGGGAACCACGTAACGTGGGATGGCCACTGACATCATGCCCTTGAAGCTGTTTGTCTCCACCAATCGATATGGCAGCATTTCGCAGGCCAGAAGCTTGGCTATGCTGGCTGTTACTGCCACGGCCCGGGGGTCATTTGCTGGCAATTTCCTCTTGCGCTCAAACATCTCCGACACAGACAACTGAACCGTAGCGCTGCACACGGAAGGGCTGTTGGTTGTTGTGTTTGATGAACACTGGGAGACCTCAAGAGCACTACTCCGGAAAGTGACAGTGTCAGCGTCGTCTGATGTTTGTGAATGTTGTGAACCACGCAATGGCTGGGCTACTGCTGCTGCTGAGGCGGGTCTGGTGAACCCAAGGGAGGCAGTGTTGTTTCTGGTACCCTGTCCTGACGCGTTTGCCCAAAGAGTGGGATGTTTGGATAGCATGTGACGGCTCATGCTGGTGGTGGAGAGGTTGTTAATATTTTTCCCCCTGCTCAGGCGGGTCTTGCACACCTTGCAAATCGCCATGGTAACATCCTCAGTGCAGTCTTCAAAGAAAGCCCAGACTTTGGAGCACCTGCCTCCTTGCTGGCGATTTCTGTTTGCTCCTCTTTTGCCTCTCACTTGAACTTCCACGCTTGTGGTGCCTGAAATTGCGCGCCGCCTACCTTGTGGCACAAGGCGAACTCGTGCAGCAGTGTGTTCTTCAACAGACTCATCTGTGCTGCTGCTACGACGGCGATGTTCTCGTTCACAAACAAAATCTGGGTCTCTGTCCACATTGTCCATACCCTCCTCTTCCATCTCCTCAAACTCGTCATATGTCATTGTGGGCCACCGCCGTGGAGTAGAGCTCCCCACAACAACCTCTGCGCAGCACACTCCAACGTCGTCTTCCAGATCTTGTCGGCCGACCTCCTGCAATTGCAACCCCTCCTGCCCAAATTGCTCTGGGATTTGGGTTTCCGAGTCCTCTTCGGACTCGCCTTGTATTTCAGTGCGCGGTGCATTTCCCACAGTTAACGGTTGTGAATCCAGGCACAACATTTCTGGCTGTTCCTCCATTGACCTTTGAAAGGTGGAAGTTTGTTGGGCTGGGAATAGCTCCTGCGAATACCCCATTGTGTCCTGAGGTAATTCATCGGACTGGTTATCTGGCAGTTGTGTGCGTGGTGTCGCTGCCGGTTGTGTCAGCTTTGTGCCCACTGGCTCCTTGTAACTGGCTGAGGACTCGGACCTCGTGCGTGATGTGCTGGTGCTGCTTAACCCACTGCTGGACGCTTGAGAGGTCATCCAAGTAATTATCTGGTCCTGTTCTTTTGGATTTGTGAGGGTTGTTGTCCTGGACAACATGGGCGGTATTGAGTGGGTTTTCTTGGGTGCTCCCCTGTGGCCTGTACGTGAACCGTCAGGGGAAACACCTCTTCCCTTGCCCCTCCCTCTTTCACCGGATTTCTTCCTCATTTCACTTATCCTTACAGTACACGCTGACTGGCAGCAGTACAGTGGCAGTACAGAAATGCTATACAGTACCACTATTCCCAGCAGCGACACAGAGCACAATGCTATACAGTGACGGGTGAGCGGTGTACCACTATTCCCAGCAGACACAGAACAGTACACAGAATGCTATATAGTGTGGCTGAACGAGCGGTGTACCACTATTCCCAGCAGACACAGAACAGTACACAGAATGCTATATAGTGTGGCTGAACGAGCGGTGTACTACTGTTCCCAGCAGACACAGAACAGTACACAGAATGCTATATAGTGTGGCTGAACGAGCGGTGTACTACTGTTCCCAGCAGACACAGAACAGTACACAGAATGCTATATAGTGTGGCTGAACGAGCGGTGTACCACTATTCCCAGCAGACACAGAACAGTACACAGAATGCTATATAGTGTGGCTGAACGAGCGGTGTACTACTGTTCCCAGCAGACACAGAACAGTACACAGAATGCTATATAGTGTGGCTGAACGAGCGGTGTACTACTGTTCCCAGCAGACACAGAACAGTACACAGAATGCTATATAGTGTGGCTGAACGAGCGGTGTACTACTGTTCCCAGCAGACACAGAACAGTACACAGAATGCTATATAGTGTGGCTGAACGAGCGGTGTACTACTGTTCCCAGCAGACACAGAACAGTACACAGAATGCTATATAGTGTGGCTGAACGAGCGGTGTACCACTATTCCCAGCAGACACAGAACAGTACACAGAATGCTATATAGTGTGGCTGAACGAGCGGTGTACTACTGTTCCCAGCAGACACAGAACAGTACACAGAATGCTATATAGTGTGGCTGAACGAGCGGTGTACCACTATTCCCAGCAGACACAGAACAGTACACAGAATGCTATATAGTGTGGCTGAACGAGCGGTGTACTACTGTTCCCAGCAGACACAGAACAGTACACAGAATGCTATATAGTGTGGCTGAACGAGCGGTGTACCACTGTTCCCAGCAGACACAGAACAGTACACAGAATGCTATATAGTGTGGCTGAACGAGCGGTGTATTACTGTTCCCAGCAGACACAGAACAGTACACAGAATGCTATATAGTGTGGCTGAACGAGCGGTGTACTACTGTTCCCAGCAGACACAGAACAGTACACAGAATGCTATATAGTGTGGCTGAACGAGCGGTGTACTACTGTTCCCAGCAGACACAGAACAGTACACAGAATGCTATATAGTGTGGCTGAACGAGCGGTGTACTACTGTTCCCAGCAGAATCAGAGTGGCAGTAAACAATGGTATATAGTCTGGCTGAGCGGTGTACACAGAGTGTCAGTAAACAATGGTATATAGTCTGGCTGAGCGGTGTACACACAATGCTATATAGTCTGCTATATAGTGTCAGTAAACAATGGTATATAGTCTGGCTGAACGAGCGGTGTACTACTGTTCCCAGCAGACACAGAACAGTACACAGAATGCTATATAGTGTGGCTGAACGAGCGGTGTACCACTGTTCCCAGCAGACACAGAACAGTACACAGAATGCTATATAGTGTGGCTGAACGAGCGGTGTACCACTGTTCCCAGCAGACACAGAACAGTACACAGAATGCTATATAGTGTGGCTGAACGAGCGGTGTACTACTGTTCCCAGCAGACACAGAACAGTACACAGAATGCTATATAGTGTGGCTGAACGAGCGGTGTACTACTGTTCCCAGCAGACACAGAACAGTACACAGAATGCTATATAGTGTGGCTGAACGAGCGGTGTACTACTGTTCCCAGCAGACACAGAACAGTACACAGAATGCTATATAGTGTGGCTGAACGAGCGGTGTACTACTGTTCCCAGCAGACACAGAACAGTACACAGAATGCTATATAGTGTGGCTGAACGAGCGGTGTACTACTGTTCCCAGCAGACACAGAACAGTACACAGAATGCTATATAGTGTGGCTGAACGAGCGGTGTACTACTGTTCCCAGCAGACACAGAACAGTACACAGAATGCTATATAGTGTGGCTGAACGAGCGGTGTACTACTGTTCCCAGCAGCGACACACAATGACTGGGGGGGACCCTGGCTAGCGTGGCTGGAGCGCGAACTACCCTGCCTGCCTACCCAAAGCTAAACCCACAGACAAATGGCGGAGATATGACGTGGTTCGGGTATTTATTTACCCGAACCACGTGACAGTTCGGCCAATCAGAGCGCGTTCGGGTCCGAACCACGTGACCCGTTCGGCCAATCACAGCGCTAGCCGAACGTTCGGGGAACGTTCGGCCATGCGCTCTTAGTTCGGCCATATGGCCGAACGGTTTGGCCGAGCACCGTCAGGTGTTCGGCCGAACTCGAACATCACCCGAACAGGGTGATGTTCTGCAGAACCCGAACAGTGGCGAACACTGTTCGCCCAACACTAGTTGTCAGCAGAGTGCACATCCACATTTTTACCGAGCTCCTACTGTGTCCTCTTACCATTGGCTCTGGTGCACCTGTTCCTGTTTTCTGCCATGTTTAGTATATGACTACTTACATGGTGCGAGGTCATGGGGCAGCAGGCGTCCAGAGGGGATGCAGACAGGACACAGTAGGGAGTGCGTTGGTGGACAGGTGGGTATAAGGTGGGGATCAGATTTTGATCACAGTAGGATCTATCTCTTGTTTGAATTGGGTGGCCATCTGCCAGTGTTGTACAAAAAAACTGTTGTACAGTGTTGTACCCTAAAGACTGTGGAAGCAGTAGACTTTTCCAGCTGCACGGAGTATACTGTGTCCGAGGAGGATTAGATTGTGTAGGTGCAGCACTCTGCTTCTTCCACTGAGCATATAAAGAAAGGCAAGTTAGATTGGAAAGTTGGATAAAGAGTATATCATGCGTGGAGAGTTACTGTATATAGTGGCAAAAGGAGACGGATCAGTGAATAATATGCATACAAATGGCGCCTCATTAAAAAGATACGCTTATTGCTATTTATCGTTAGTACTGCATAATAATGGCGCACAGGGAAAAAAGAAGAAAAATGGCACACAGTAACGTTATTTATCAATAGTGCCGTTCATGTGCCAAACAGCAGACGTTATTGTGCACACTAATGTAATTTATCAATAGTGCCGTTCATATGCCAAACAGCAGACGTTGTTGTACACAGTAACGTTATTTATCAATAGTGCTGTTCATCAGTGGTGCTCGGATACCCCCCAATCACGGATCCGCATGCGGCCGTGATAATTGGAGCCGCATCCGTGTCAACCCGTGATCGCATCCCGTATTTTTTTCCGCAACGGGCTCGACCCGTCTTTACCCGTCTTTAGTATTGTAGAAATCCGCAATGTCGTGTCGTGAGCAGTCGTAACCCATAATGTTCCATGCGTATCGCCATGCCGCCATGCGTAGAAATGTACGTGTTGAATAGCTGAGATTGCGCATGCGCAAGCGTATCAGCAGGCAATGCGGACATAAAAATCCGCATGTATGTACGTGTCGTATTGTTCAATGCGTATCAGTGGGTACCCGTACTCACTAACTGCGCATGCGCATGCGTATCAGTAGGCAATGCGGACATAAAAATCCGCATGTAGCCTCCCCTCCTGTGATTGGTTGCTGTAGCCTGCGTCAGGGGCCTCTGATTGGCCCAGTGACATGTAATGGGAAAAATCCGCATCACGGCCGCATCAAGGCCGTGATTACGGTTCGTGACCCGTCTTTTTGTACGCATGCCGTGATCCGGATTTGACGCGATGTCTTGATCCATGCGGATCACGGCATCCGGATCACGGCCTTCGTAGACAGCAGATGTTATTGTGCACAGTAACGTTATTTATCAATAGTGCCGTTCATATGCCAAAAAGCAGACGTTATTGTGCACAATAACGTTATTTATCAATAGTGCAGTTCATATGCCAAACAGCAGACGTTATTTATCAATAGTGCCGTTCATATGCCAAACAGCAGATGTTCTTGTGCACAGTAACGTTAATTACCAATAGCGCCCTACATAAGCCAAACTGCAGAAGTTATTTAACTGCAAAACAGTGAATGGATTTAATTTAACACTGTCAAGGTTAGGGTTAGGCACCACCAGGGGAGATTTAGGGTTAGGCACCACCAGGGAGGTCTTAAGGTTAGGCACCACCAGGCGGGTGCTTAGGGTTAGGCACCACCAGGGGGGTGGTTAGGGTTAGGCACCACCAGGGGGGTGGTTAGGCACAACCGGGGGGGTGGTTAGGGTTAGGCACCACCAGGGGGGTGGTTAGGGTTAGGCACCACCAGGGGAGTAGTTAGGGTTAGGCACCACCAGGGGGGTCTTAGGGTTAGGGATAGGTGCAGAGAGGGTTCCGTGTGTTAACGCTAAATAACAATAAGGCTTTAACGTTAAATAGCGATAAGCGTCAAACGGATTAGCGGCAACACCCTGCGCCATTATTCACAGGCGCCATTTTCAGATGAACCCAAAGGAGCAAAGTCCTCCAGTAGCACAGGGTAGGAATTGGGAGCATTAAATGGGGGAAGGAGTAGGGTCCTCTAGCAGCACAGGGTAGATATTGAGAAGATGAATAGATACTGGGAGAAGAAAAGTCCTCCATTATGTCATAGTGCATGGAGCAGAGTCCTCCAGGAGAACAGAGAGTAGATAATGAAGAAGAATTCTCAAGGAGGAGAGGAGTGTTAGTGGCATGCGCTTCGCTAGCGCTATTTGTTGGTGGCACGTGCCCCCAATATGCCTCAGGGGTGCCACGGATCTCAGTTTTGGAGTGCCCTACATGGGTGCCCCGAATCTATTGTTAAACGCGGCCGCCGTTCGCTCGATATGGCGGCCGCCATGTTGTGGGTGGTGCTGACAGTCCTCTCCTGCACCGCCCCCTGCTCAATCACAAGCGCCGCTGTCGCTGAGCAGCACCTGGCAGGGGGCGTGCCGGTGTGGGATAGTGTGGACTGTGGAGGCAGCCGCAGGGGGCTGGAACGAGCGAGCGAGCGTGGTAACCCCGCCCCCTGCGCACGCTTCATTTGGGCTCCCGGTTGGCGTCCGTCTGACAGCCTTTGTGGCTTTGTCCTCCTGTCTGGCATCCGCTGGCAGGGGGGCGGCCCTGTCACTCACTACCTAATCTGGGGGCGCCTGTCACTCACTACTTAACGGGGGGGGGGGACGCCTATCACTCACTACCTAACGGGGGTCCCTGCTGTCACTCACTACTTAACTGGGGGTCCCTGCTGCCACTCACTACTTAACTGGGGGTCCCTGCTGTCACTATCTAACTGGGGGTCCCTGCTGTCACTATCTAACTGGGGGTCCCTGCTGTCACTCACTACCTAACTGGGGGTCCCTGCTGTCACTCACTAACTGGGGATCCCTGCTGTCACTCACTACCTAACTGGGGGTCCCTGCTGTCACTCACTAACTGGGGATCCCTGCTGTCACTCACTACCTAACTGGGGGTCCCTGCTGTCACTCACTAACTGGGGGTCCCTGCTGTCACTATCTAACTGGGGGTCCCTGCTGTCGCTCACTACCTAACGGGGGTCCCTACTGTCACTCACTACTTAACTGGGGGTCCCTGCTGTCACCATCTAACTGGGGGTCCCTGCTGTCACTCACTATCTAACTGGGGGTCCCTGCTTTCACTATCTAACTGGGGGTCCCTGCTGTCACTCACTACCTAACTGGGGGTCCCTGCTGTCACTCACTACCTAACTGGGGGTCCCTGCTGTCACTCACTACCTAACTGGGGTCCCTGCTGTCACTCACTACCTAACTGGGGGTCCCTGCTGTCACTCACTACCTAACTGGGGGTCCCTGTTACTCACTACCTAACTGGGGGGTGCCTGTCACTACCTAAACTGGGGCCTCCTGTCACTACATACACTGGGGGGCTCCTGTCACTACATACACTGGGGGGCTCCTGTCACTAAATAAGCTGGGGGGCTCCTGTCCCTACCTGAACTGGGGGACTCCCGGCGCTACCTGAACTGGGGGACTCCTGGCGCTACCTTAACTAGGGGGCACCTGTCACTACCTAAACTATCCAGGCCAGCCAGTCCAGCATCACCACCAGCCAACCAGCCCAGAATCACTGTCAAAAGGGCCACAGCATCACCACCAGTCAGGCCAGCATTCACTTCAACCAGCCTAGCACAGCCCAGCATTACCGCCAGCCAACCCAGCCAAAGCATCAACGCCAACCCAGCCACAGCATCGGCCACAGCATCACCGCCAGCCAACCCGGCCACAGCATCACTGCCAGCCAGGCCACAGCATCACTGCCAGGCCTTTCAGCTCACACATCATCCCCAATCCAGCCAAAAACCGTATTGCCAGGCACAGCAGCCAGTACAGGAGAATTCAGAAGCCAGGTGAGAGGTGTCTACCATATTAAGGGGGCATTCTGCCTATTTATGTGAAATGCTGTCTATTTATGTGCCCCATGACTGCTGAATTTGTCTTGTTGGGGGCCTCATGGTTGCTGAATTTGTCTTGTTGGGGGCCTCATGATTTGTTGGGGGCCTCAAGATTGCTTAATTTGTCTTGTTGGGGGCCTCATGATTTGTTGGGGGCCTCATGATTGCTGAATTTGTCTTGTTGGGGGCCTCACGATTGCTGAATTTGTCATGTTGGGGGCCTCATGATTGCTGAATTTGTCTTGTTGGGGGCCTCATGATTTGTTGGGGGCCTCACGCTTGCCGCCTTTGTCATGTTGGGGGCCTCATGATTGCTGAATTTGTCTTGATGGGGGCCTCATGATTTCTGAATTTGTCTTGATAGGGGCCTCATGATTGCTGAATTTGTCTTGTTGGGGGTCACATGATTGCTAACTGCGAGACTATGGGAAAAACTGAATCATCATCATATGAGACAATAGCATTAAACCTACTTTTTTAGCTTTTTAAAACAAAATAAAACTTAGAGGTTCTAAAAAAATGAATACATTTTTTTCAGGAGTAGGATGGATGACATTGTTTATCTTCACAGTTTTCAACTTGGATTTTCCATAATGTTCATATATGTGTTAAAACGTTTGTACAGTATTTAGTTTAAATTGCTATTGCCACTTTGCGACAGATAAGTGACTTGTCAAAATTGTATGTGCGTATACATCTTTGATCTATGCCTATACTGATCGTAAATTATCTAAATAAAGGACAGGGGGCTCCATCCAGTATTTCGATGGGCAGGCCCGTTATCTGTAGCTTACACCGCTGCTAAGTTCATGTACGTTTGGCCCCACCCATGGCCATGCCCACTCACTGCATGGCCATGCCCACTCACTGCATGGCCACGCCCATTTTTTTGCCGCGGCGCGCATATACCCCTAAGGTAGATGCTAGAAAAGGAGTCCTCCAGCAGCACAGAGTATATCATCACAGTATAGGCAAAATACTGTAGAAGGAGAGTCCTCCATAAATGTACTTTTTATCAGAAGAGGGACAGAAATAGCAGATGGAGATTTCTAACAACACTAACTATTTTAGGAGAGTGCTTGAAGTTAAATCGTAATATTGACCTTGGATCGAAAAAATATCCACATTAATTTGATGAGCTTTAGAGTCTCTTATTTGTAGACTAAACATGGCACATTTTTCTAACCTTTTCCAGTCTGTGCAAACGCCTCTCGTCCTCTAATTTCTCTGCACACGTTAAAAGGTTGAACCAGCCACCCTGGAGAAGAATGTTAACACCGAAAAGTCTTTTTTCCCCTCAACAGTACAAAATAGTACTTTGAGAATTTTATGATGCAAGTGGAGAAGCAAGAAATACATCAAACCTTCTGAACATCTTTGTGATTTTCAGCCATCCCTTAGAAATGTCTATATTGAACTTCAAATGCATAAACGTGGTTGTTTACTGACAAAGCCTCCATTGTATTTTCATAGTCCCTTTATGTGTAGTTTGTATGTTTTGTCAGTTGGAATTAGAATAGCTAGGTTATCGAGAAAGTTTGGAAATGACGAAAAGCGAAATTGTATGAATTAACCAGAAGCCAAATTATCAATTCCTGCAACCCCCAAACTGAATATCAAAGAGGAGACCGTCTGAAGACAATTAAGAAGGTCTTCTTGAAAAAATGCAATAGTTTGTATAATTGCCTTGAATGGAATTTTTCATTTATGTCTTTACATGCGAGATAATGAAAATGGTAAAGAAGACACCAAAGTACGTCACCAGGAAAACTGGCCTTTTGCAGTAAACCTACGCATTTCTGGCTTTATCTTCAGAAAATTAATTCTGCTATGCAAAGCGGCAGTAGGTGGATGGTGATAATGGGCAACCTCGCAATGGGCACATTCAGCAGTACGAGTGCTATCTGCTACCATAAGGGAACGCTAAAACTCGACAGATTTAATGCTTGGGATACAATTAACCTCTCTATGACACTTACAGGGAATACTAAGCTTCTACATGAAAGGGGACAATGCAGTCAAGTCACAAATAATCAGAGGAATTAAAAAGCATAACAATGCCTCTCCTCCTGCACCAGCTCAAAGCAAACCTGTATTAGGCTCAGTGAACAAAAAACTATTTTGGAAGTGCCTGATATATTAAAACACTTAAAACAGTTTAAAGCTAACGTGAATTGAAATACAGTAGCAATAAAAAGTATGTGAAATCTTTGGAAGTATATGGATTTCTGCATAAATTGGTGACAAAATGTGATCTGCTCTTCATCTAAGTCACAACAATAGACAATCACAGTCTGCTTAAACTAATACCACACAAATAATTAAATGTTTCCATATTTTTATTGAGCACACCATGTAAACATTTACAGTCAAAGGCGCCTGGTCCACCAGGCCGACCAAGCTGACTCCTGGTGCGCTGTGCGGTGGTAGGCCACTGCCGTGGAGAGGACCGCGCCCACCCCCCGCCAGATTGTGGGGATCCCCCAGGTGGTGAACTGGCTTGCAGCTTCTAATAGACGAAGTGTCAGTTCACTCCCCGCAGCCCACCTCCAGTACAGGGCTTCGGGCGGCATCTTCCCATAGCCCTGCTCTCTGCCTGTCAGGCGTGGGACTTTTGCAGCGACTGGCTGCAGGAAGGTCCTCGGGGGAACTGAGCGCTGGGAGAGGAATCTTCTGCAGGTGAGTAAATGCTTTTTTTTACAGGTGCACATTATTTTCTGGTGAAATGCTGCCCACATTATGATTATTTTCTAGTGAAATGTTGCCGCCTTATGATTACTTTCTGGTGAAACGCTGCCCACATTACAATCATTTTCTGGTGGAACAATGCTGCATTATGATTATTTTCTGGTGAAACATTGACACATTACGATTATTTTCATGGTGGGGGGGCACCTCGGGAGCGCCAACACCACAGGTTTTCTCGCCTGGAGTGACAAAATGGCTAGAGGCGCCCCTGTTCAGCACTGCCACTACTCTTCCTAGGAGTGACTGTCCTGTAAAGATGACTGCAAGAGCACAACGCAGAATGCTCAATGAGGTGAAGAAGAATCCTAGAGTGACAGCTAAAGACTTAAAAAAATCTCTGGCATAAGCAAAAATTTATTTTAGCGAATCTAGGATATGTAAAAAACAAGAATGCAGTTCATTAGAGGATACCACAGAGGAAGCCACTACTGTCCCCCAAAAAAACATTGCTGCACATTTAAAGTTTACAAAAGAGCACCTGGATGTGCCACAGCAGTACTGACAAAATATTCGATGGACAGATAAAACCAACACTAATCTCAACACTATGTGTGGAGAAAAAGAGGCACAGCACACCAACATCGAAACCTCATCCCAACTGAGAAGTATGGAGATGGGGGCATCTTGGTTTGGGGCTGCTTTGCTGCGTCTGGGCCTGGACGGATTGCTATCATCGAAGGAAAAATGAATTCCCAGGTTTACCAAGACATTTTGCAGGAGAACTTAAGGCCATCTGTCCACCAGCTGAAGCTTAACAGAAGATGGGTGTTGCAACATGACCACAACTTAAATCAGAGAAGCTAATCAACAACAGAATGGCTTAAACAAAAGAAAATATGCCTTCTGGAGTGGCCCAGTCAGAGTTCTGACCTCAACCCGATTGAGATGCTGTGGCATGACCTCAAGAAAGCAATTTACACCAGACATCCCAAGAATATTGCTGAACTGAAACAGTTTTGTAAAGAGGAATGATCAAAAATCTTGACCATTGTGCACATCTGATCTGCAACTACAGGAAACGTTTGGTTGAAGTTATTGCTGCCAAAGGAGGTTCAACTAGTTATTAAATTCAAGGATTCACATACATTTTCAACTGCACTGTGAATGTTTACATGGTGTGTTGAACAAAAACATGGAAACATTTAATTATTTGTGTGGTATTAGTTTAAGCAGACTGTGATTGTCTATTGTTGTGACTTAGATGAAGATCAGATCACATTTTATGACCAATTTGTGCAGAAATCCAAAGGGTTCACATACTTTTCTTGCTACGGTAAAAAAAAAAAACAGATACGTAAGGAGAGGGAAGGCTCTGGGTCCTATAGAGCCTTCCTGTTCCTCTCCTGGTCCCCTCATGCCAGTGCTGTCACCTCATTCCAATTTGCTACCGCGGGAGGCTACAGAAGTCTAGGGTGGGCGGCTCCGTGCTGCACATGCATGAGCGTGTGCGAGAGTACACTTGTGCAGGCGCAGTACAGAGCCGTCCGTTTTTGGGACCACTTGGGCTTCCGAAGCCTTCCTTGGCGGCACAGAGCAGTATTCGACCGATCGTTTAAATACTGCTAATGGAGGTGACAGTGCTGGAACAAGGGGACCAGGAGAGGAGTGGGAGGGCTCTATAGCACCCAGAGCCTTCACTCTCCGTAGGTAAGTTTTTTTTTTTTTCATTTCGCTTTTCATTCACTTTAAAAAGGAGAGGTAGTAATGGCATCCAGTTCCTGCACCAAAGTATCTGGAAAAACCCAAGCAGGGGCAGGCATCTCCCCAAAAGCTCGATACAATCAAATCATGGTTTCAGTCCAATCAGTCAGACATACAGCACCATTTGGCTCCTGGTCCTCTCTTTCCCAGTTGTTCTCCAAGGGTTGGAAAGACTGGGAAACACTACCATCTCAGTTGTACTGGATTAGGTTCGGTAGACATTACGGGGGTCATACCGTGAATGGTCACTGTGGATGTGAGTTTATTTCCTTTTACACAATACCAGCTGCCTGGCATTGCTGCTGATCTTTCTAGTCAGAAGGGTCTAAATCACACACCTGAAACAAGATAATCCTGTCAGATTTTGTTATAGACATCAGATCTGCATGCTTGTTCAACCAGAGGTGTAACTAAGGTTTTCAGCGCCTGGGGTCAAAATGGGCATGGCCACGTACCAGAATGTTGTTGTAGTCATGGGTGGAGTTAAATGTACAAAGGCTGTTTAGATTGCTATATGTGCCCCGGTTCCCTCATTTACATAGCCAAATGTGCCCTTTTCCCCTGTTCAGATAGCCAGATGTGCCCCACTTTAACCACTTAAGCCCAACTTGGACGAACATTCTTGTCCAGTTGAGCTGCGCGCACTCCCACGGGCCGCGCGTGCTCCCGCCACGGGCCGTTAGCCCAGCGATCAGTGAATGGGATTATAAATCCCATTCATTCATTGATCGTAGCCCTCCGCAGGAAAACCGACAGCCTCTAATCAGAGGCTGCGGTTTTTCCGAGTAACAAAAAGTTCCCCCGTCTTTATTCTTTTTCCTGGAAGCGTACGATCACGCTTCCAGGACTTTTTCACTGTGGCCATCTTGTGGCCAAATAGTAAAACTACACACACATCCTTTTTTAATAAATAAATACATTTTTTTACATTTAAAATAAGCTGTTTAATACAAAAAAAATTAAACATAAGTAGTTACCTAAGGGTCTGAACATTTTAAATATGCATGTCAATGGAATATATTATTTTTTTTTTTTAATTATGGGCTTGTAAATAGTGATGGACGTAAATTGAAAAAATGCACCTTTATTTCCAAATAAAATATCAGTGCCATACATTGTGGTAAGGACATAATTTAAATGGTGTAATAAGCGGGACAAATGGGCAAACAAAATATATGGGTTTTAGTAGCGTGTATTAATTTCAAACTATAATGGCCAAAAACTGAGAAATAATACTTTTTTTTCCATTTCTTTCTTAATATTGCTGTTAAAATGGATTTAGAATAAAATAATTCTTAGCAAAATGTATCACCCAAAGAAAGCCTAATTGTTGGCGGAAAAAACAAGATATAGACCAATTCATTGTGATGACAAGTAGTGATAAAGTTATTGGCAAATTAGTGAGAGGTGAAAGTTTCTCAGATGCAAAAAATACCCTTCGGGCTTAATTGGTTAAATAGCCAAATGTGCCCCTCATTTAGATAGCCATATTTGCCCCCCAATAGCCAAATGTGCCCCCTATAGATATCAAGATGTGCACTACTATAGATAGCCAGATGTGCCCCGCTTTTCTGCTGCAGTTAAAGCTTCTGCACTCCTACAGAGAGAAGGACAGAAGCAGGGGCACTTCGGGCAGTCAGTGAACCACCTCTCACACATGTGGGGGTGTAGTAGCTGTGCTAAGTGCCCTCAGTGATGTGCCCGGGGACATATGTGCCCCCTTGCCCACCCATAGCTACGCCTAAAAGTATTAGAGGCAGATGATCAGCAGGACAGCCAGGCAATGTGCATTATTTAAAAGGAAATAAACATGTCAGCCTCCATATCCCTCTCACCTCGAGGTTCCCTTTAAGGGCGCACCATCTGCGACCCTGAAATTTCCGCTTGTCCCGAATCACCAATGACCCTTAAATGTCACTGTCAGCAGTGCTGACCACACGATGATTATTTGAAGTGATATTAATGAATTTATGTTGGAAGTGACTTTTGCAATTGATTTATGAAGCCTGTCATGCAATTTTCCATCATCACGAGAATGAGAAGTAGCCGTGTTTACTTAACAATGAAAGGGTAGCGGGTTGCTCTGTATTCTACCATGTTGCAGCACATCGATAATATAAACTGTGATATTTCAGAGAAAATAACGTTGTGGAAAGTTGCCATCAGTCTGGCGACTCCTCTGAGGCTTTCTGGAAGGAGATGGGGCAGCGTTTTAAAGCATGTTACTAAAAAGAAAATTATGAAATTCCACTTTTGCTGAGGAAGAAAATGTAACTTTGTTTATTGCAAGGATTAAAGAGACTCTGTAACAATATTTTCAGCCTTATTTTTTCTTTCCTATAAGTTCCTATACCTGTTCTAATGTGGTCAGGATTAATGCAGCCTTTTCTAGTTGCACTGTCTCCAGTGGCATAGCTAAGGAACTGTGGGCACCGATGCAAGTTTTACATTGGGGCCCCCTAAGCACCCTATACATAACAATTGATACGGCGCACCAAAACCTGCCAATGGCAACTACAGTGTCGGAGGTGCAATAAGAGGGTGGGGAACAGCTTGTTAATGACTACCACTATTCACAGTATTTATAGAAGTGATTATTATGAGCACAGGACCAATAGAGAGCTAATACTGCAGTTAAGGGAGGGCCCCTCTGGTCCAAGGGCCCCGATGTGGTTGCAACCTCTGCACTCCCTATTGCTTACGCCACTGACAGTCTCTGTAAAATATGTAATCTTTGCTTTGTCAAGCTTTGTTGACCAATGGATAAATTGGGCTGCCACTGTGGTAATGAATACAAGTTATGCACACCCTCTGCAGGCTTTGTGGGCCAGATTTATCAAGAGTGTCTGAGACAAGATATTAGTAGGTTTTTAGAAATCTGTGCAGAACTGTCTCAGACAGCCTAAGAAATCACTACATAGTGCAGATTTCTTCTTAAAGAGTAACTGTCAGGCTGCAGAAGCCAATTTAAACCTCTATTCTCCTGTGTTAAACAGTTTAGAAGGAAGCCAAAAAGGCAATACTGTAGTTAAAAATCTCTCTTACATTTGATGTGTGCTTATCAGCAAAGCTGTTAGACCCAAGCTCTTAAGAGGACGCAAGCCGCATACCATACTGCAAAGCATTCTGGGGCACTCCCCTCGGCTGCTAATGAGAAGTTACAGGATCAAGTTTCAGCAGCTTGTAACTCAGTCCAGCGCACAGCACTGAAAAATCTCCGGGCAGAGTACAGTGCAGGAGTCCGCTATTGTTCCTAGCCACATGGCTAATTAATATTCACTGCACACTAGTGTTATTCAGTACGAGCTTTTCTGTGATTAGGAAGCAGGCAGGACATGACGACACATTTGGCTTCATAGGAGACAGACAAACATGGAACCTGCCATGAGCTGTCAGGAGCATCAATCTCTGCATATACTATATACAAATTCTGTGAAATCCAAACGTGGACAGTGAAATGCATATGTAATGTAAGTACAGCCAGTATTTAGCTACTGATATATGTGTTTATTTTCTCTGAGACCTTATACCTAACAGCTCCTCTTTAAACTGTAAGGAATAGAAGGAGTTAGGAAGGTCTCTCAGGCAGTGCAGTGTGTGAGGGGAATT
The DNA here is from genome assembly GCF_040937935.1 of Hyperolius riggenbachi. Classification (NCBI taxonomy): domain Eukaryota; kingdom Metazoa; phylum Chordata; class Amphibia; order Anura; family Hyperoliidae; genus Hyperolius; species Hyperolius riggenbachi. The sequence goes on along the minus strand of NC_090655.1, from coordinate 58,517,015 downwards.
GCTGTTGCTGAGGTAACCAACACACCTGCTGTCAGCAGGCTCTGAGTGAGGGGGAGGAGCCCTTCACAAATCACATCTAGCCTGCACTGTCTTTAGAACTACTAATGAGCACTTCTTATCTGCAGCAGTTAAGGAATGGATTTACACTTTTCTTAAAGGGGAACTGAAGAGAGAGGTATATGGAGGCTGCCATGTTTATTTCCTTTTAAGCAATACCAGTTTCCTGGCAGCTCTGCTGATCCTCTGCCTCTAATACTATAAGCCATAGCCCATGAACAAGCATGCAACAGATCAGGTCTTTCTGACTTCAAAGTCAGATCTGACAAGACTAGCTGCATGCTTGTTTCTGGTGTTATTCAGATACTACTGCAGAGAAATAGACCAGCAGGGCTGCCAGGCAACTGGTATTGATTAAAAGGAAATAAATATGGCAGCCTCCGTGTACCTCGTACTTCAGTTCCCCTATAACTGTAGTGTAGCTCTAGAAATCCACACTAAACTGCCGCTATTACATAGGCTTTGGGAAGGTTCTTACTATCATGCAGAACTGTTCTTCTGCTGGTTAGAACAGTTTTAGAAGAAAAAACTGTAATGCTTTGATAAATCTGGCCCTCTAGTGTTTTGTGTACTCCTCACTCTCTGTTCTCAGTTTCAGCTTGTCAGTGATGCAGTTTGTGAGGCTGAGAGGGAATGGAGCTGCCTATCACATGCTGAGATACGGTGAGAATCCCAGACTGGAGTGCAGATAATTCACTATGTAATAAAAACTTGTAGTATACTGTAACACTATATATATATATATATATATATACATATATATACATATATATATATATATATATATATATATATATATATATATATATATATATATATATATATATATATATATATATATATATATATATATATGGGTTGGACAAAATAATGGAAACCCCTAACATTTTGGCATCGTAATCTTTGAACATGTTTTAAGCAATCAAAACTTGACAGATGTTAATTTTTTTTTTAATTTTTTTTTGTCATTTGATATGTTTAATTAAAGTAATTTTTTTTGTACAGATATTTAAACAAAAGTTGGTTATGATTTATAAAAATGGCAGATCTCTAAGACTTTCAAAGAGGCCAAATTGTTGGTGCTCGTATGGTAGACGCTACTGTAACAGGAACTGCCCGAATGCTTGGCATTTCAAGAGTTACTGTCTCAAAAGTAATGACTGCCTTTGAAAGAGAAGAAAAAACATCCTCAGCAAAGCACAGTTGTGGCCAAAAGTTAAAGTTGTCTGAGATCGACCGTCGGACTCTAAATCGCATTGTTAGAAAAGCTCGCAAGACCACGGCTCCCAAAATCACTGCAGAGCTGAATGAACACCTACAGAACCCAGTTTCCACAAAAACTGTTCGTCGGGAGCTGCACAAATCTGGATTCCACGTTAGAACTGCAGTTAGAAAACCTCTGCTCTCAAAGACAAATGTTTCAAAGTGTTTAGAGAGGTGTAGAAACCACCAGAATTGGTCCCTCGAGGCTCGAGCAGTGGAAAAATGTGATTTTCTCTGATGAATCATCGTTTACCTTATTTCCGACCTCCGGCAGAGTGTACGTTTGGAGACAGCCGAAAGAAGCATTTCATCCAGACTGCCTTCTCCCAACCGTAAAACATGGTGGGGGTTCTGTGATGATCTGGGGTGCTATTTCTTGGAAATCCGCCGGGCTAATGATTTCCCTTCATGGAAGAATTAACAGCCGAGACTATTTAGGAATTTTGGGCGACCAAGTTCATCCTATGGTTCAAGAACTTTTTCCGGAGGGGAATGCCATCTTTCAAGATGATAATGCCCCATTCCATACAGCTAGAATTGTTAAAGAATGGCACGAGGAACACTCTAATGAAGTTGAGCATCTCATCTGGCCACCACAATCCCCAGACGTCAACATTATTGAGCATTCATGGTCGTTATTAGAGATTCAAGTAAGAAGTCGATTTTCACCACCATCATCTCTAAAAGAACTGGAGGGTGTTTTAACTGAAGAATGAGCTAAAATTCCTTTGGAAACAATTCACAATTTGTATGAATCAATACCTCTGAGAATTGAGGCTGTAATTGCTGCAAAAGGTGGACCTACAGTACACCATATTAAAATATATTTTGTTGATTTTCAAGCTGTTTCCATTATTTTGTCCAACTCCTGTATATATATAAACACACATATACATACACACATATTAGTGTGTGTATGTGTGTGTGTGTGTCTGTGTGTGTGTGTATATATATATACATATACATATATATACACACACACACACACACAAACATCAATTCCTGGTTATCGGCCATGCCAAGATCGCGACGGGGAGGGGCGGAAACTGCAAAGAGGGATCCAGGAGATCACAGTGACTCGATTGGTATGTTTTTTTATTGTACAAATCGGACAGTACAGATTCTTTTTTATGGCAAACCTTATGTTTACTATGCCGTTTTCTCTCAGAAACACTGTGGAATAACTGTGTTACATGTATAGTACATACAACAGACAGTAGTGTCAATGTTTGCTGCTATTTAATAGTTTAATACAGGTGTTGAAAATGAGAAAGGCCTCGCTAGCGTTTTTAATTATGCTCTCCTGTGTCCCTGCTCCTTCTTCTACATTGGGAAGATGACTCACCCAATGCAAGAGAGACTTGTAGAACACGTAAGATTAATTCGCATTTATATTGATGTGTATTTAAGACCGCTTTTCTTGGGGTCACTCTTTTGGATTAATAGGGGTTTTATATCTTTTTGTATTTTCTTGTGCTTTTGATACTTTGCATTTTGTGGTAAAGATACCTTCTTTAGAATGATGCATTTTCTAATATGGGTCTAGCAAGGTGCTGTACTTCTAGGGGTCTGGTTGTCTGGCCGGTGTAAATAATGGCTCTAATTTTCTCCTGCTGGGGCTGGTAGATGATTGTCAGTCCCCCGTATGGATGGGGGTGACGTGATCAGCCTGCCTTTCGGGTATGTTTACCCGTATCCATGGAGATGCTGGCGCTGGCATTACACAGCGTTTTTGGCAGCCAGAATTGGTGGAACAGAGAGGGTGGAAGCTGAAGTGTGCACTAGCGTGATGCACCCACGGCCAACCATAGGAGCCGGCAGTACATTGGTCAGACGCACGGAGGTGTAGATTCACCGCTACTTGTTCACCCCCCCTCCGTGGCGTTGTTTGTGACTTCAACGCCATAGAGACAGGCTTCCCGTGATCAAGCACCGTTCCGGTGCAAAACATTTGTCGGGGAACGGGTTCTGTGTGTGAGGTGACATCCGAATGGGTGAAATACAAATTGGTTTTTTAACCTTGTCACGCTGCTACAACTGTTTTTACACTAACGTGCAATAAATGTTTGCTGAAGTACACTGGTGCCCATGCCATTCTATTACAAGAACTGTGTTTAACTCAAAAACCTTTGTGGAGGCACAGTGCCCAAGAAGCACATTGCACTTAACGTGTGCCAAACCAATCGTTGGAGCGCAAGGGAATCTTTCTTTCTCTCTGTCTAAAAGTAAAATTAAGCAAATGGCTTCTGAGAGCATGAAAGAAATAAAAAGGGTCAAAAATTCATAGATTTGAGCTCTGGCATACTTCAATGAAGGTATCTTTGAGTGAAAAAGTAAAAACTTAAAAACTAGATGTAAATATAATTAAAAAAAACGTAGGGTCTCTAAAAAAGTCATTTTTAGGAGGAAATAGTTCAATTGTTTTTCTAATCAGTTTATTTTCCGCCGCTCGTTATCCAAGAGATCAATGAATGGGAATACAGTTCCCATTCATTGATCGAAGTCCTCGTTAGAAAGGCTGACGGGCTTCTTTCAGAAGCCGCAATCTTTCTAAAGAAAAAAAAAAGTTTCCCATCCTCCCTTCACTTGCTGTGAGAGAGCTTGCTTACAGAACAAAAAAAAACAAATTGACTGTGGCCATCTTGTGGCTAAATAGTAAAACTACATCTACATAATTCTTTTTTTTAATAGATACAATTTATTACATTTAAAATTACATGTTTACCCCCCACACTTCAAAAAATACCCAAATACAATTTTGAATTAAAAAAAAAAACATGACTATTTTTTAAATTATAAGCTTGTAAATAGTGATGGACTCAAAACTGTAAAAATGCACCTTTATTTCCAAATACAATATTGGCGATGTACATTGTGATAGGTGGTTAAAGCAGAACGCTGGGAGTCAGTTGGGCAAAGAAATTGTCATTTTTTTAAAGCAAATCGGGCCATTAAAGTGAAAAACGAATCGTACCCATGGCTGATACAGCAAACTGGAAATAAATAAGTAAATGTTTGCACTTGAAGACTAAATAAGCAGCTCAGCTAAAATAAACCTGAGCTATAAATTCCCCAAACCGCCAACCCTGGAAAGATATTTACTCTAAAGGACCACTATCGTGAAAAAAAAATGTAAAAAAAAAATTCAAAATACATGTAGCTGAATGACGGTTCACCCTGTTGCCCCTCAAATCCCCAACGGCGTTAAATACTATTTCCCCTCCGAGTTGTAGCAACTCAGAGGGAGAAGTAATTTGGGGTCCGGTGATCGGCGAAACCCTGAATTACCCTTGCGCCCAGGGCCGGATTTAAGCCAAAGCCACATAGGCCATGGCCTAGGGAACCACAGTATCAAGGGCAAGTGGGCAGCAGGCTATACTAGGGGAAGGGGCACCTGGCTACCTATACTGGAAGGAGGGGTGGTCATCAGGCTATCTATAAGGGGGGGTTATATGGCCTCTTATAGTGGAGGGAAAGGAGGTCATCAGGATACCTGTACTGCTGGGAAACGGGGGGTTCATCAGGATACCTATACTGGAGGAAAGAGAGGGGTCATCAGGCTACCTATACTGGAGGGAAGGTAGGGAGGAGGTCATCAGGCTATCTATACTGAAGGGAGGCGGCTGCTGACAGTGGCCTTGGGCAGTGAAGAGTACAAATCCGGTCTTGCTTGTGTCCCGCATGGGGCGCGCAATATGAGCACTAGTGCTATAGCAGCGCCCAGATTTGGTGCCTGACACAGAGTGCTGAAACAACCTGCTTCCCCCAACCTCCCCCTATTCAGGCCCTGCAGATCCCAAAAATCAGAAGCTAGTGGCCTAAAGATTTCTAGCCCCTCCTCCAACCAAAAACAGGTTTGCAGGTGGAGTGGTCATCTAATTCCAAATACAAGAGTAGAGAAAAAAGGTACAGCATTTTTCCCCTTTAATTGAAGTGAGTGGCTGGGATAAAATGGGGTGGGGGTGAGGTTCCATTTTGCAGAACCAGTGGAAATGACTTACAGATTACAGACTTACATCCATGTATATAAATTATAAGAGAGGAGGAGAAGAGGACATGCTCCATCCATCATTCTGGTGCCCGGTCATTTGGGTTTCAAACCTCGCTGAGTTAATAATCTATCCTGATAGATATTGATAGCCCTGAATGTTAGGAAAGTCAGTGAAGGTTAGTTTGCACTTGTATATCCGTTCACAGAACAACCATAGTATTAACTTCCATTCTGAAGTCCGAAAACCTGCTGATGCCTCGACTCCCCTCTGAGTGGTCGCTTTCCTCTAAGTTATTCAGTTTACTTTTCAATACCTGTGTCTGATAAAACCTTAGTGGTTGTTTAACTATAATTAACTCATTGGATAGAGCTATGCAGACAGCCAATCAGCAAAGGGAAGGGAGAGCTGGAGAGAGCTCGGGTCCCTCCCAGTTTCAGCTTCATGAACTGCACTGAGTTTTGGTAAGATCATGCCAATGTTACATGGATATATGTCTTTTTTCAACCCAAATAACTATCGAGTTCAACCAGAAAATAAGGTACAGTAATAGCCTAGCTTGCTCTTATATATCCCTGTTGATCCAGAGGAAGGCGAAAAACCCTTACAATCCTTGGATCAACACCACCAGGAATTACCTAGGAATTATAGCTATGGTTGGCTTTTAAAGCGGTATTAAACTCTGATACTCTAATATTCAATAAAAATGTGTTTTCCTACTTTTTATAACCCATACAGTTATCATATTTGCTTTTGTGCACAAGTATTATTATTCATTTTGAAATTATAAGTTCCCAAAGTAAAGTTTATTTGCTCTGAAAGCTGCCATTGCATTCTATTCATAGCTACAGTATTTATATATTGTAATGTACCCAGTGCATTTTCTGTCTGTTAATCTAGACACGTTAAAGGAGTTTCACAACTGCCAGGGAATGTTTACATTCCTCTCTTGCTACAATCAAGTAAACACAAGATAACATTATCACCAGTTTGGATTCGGATCACACTGCAAGGAGCTTGCTATTGAAAAGGTACTGGTAAGTCCTGTGTTTAACTGTTTGAATAATGTTCTGCTAAAAAAATGTGTAGTAGTATATTATATGCTGTAAGTAATCTTTTAGAGCCAAGAAGAAATGCTGGGTTTAATACCACTTTTTAATGCAAGAAAAACATCTAAGCCCGCTTAAATGCAGATCTAGAGTTTGCCATAACTACTTCCTGTGATAATACATTCCACATTATAATCACTCTTACTGTAAAGAACCCTTTTCTAAATAAATGGCTAAAACTTTTTTCCTCCATGCGCAGATCATGTCCCCTTGTCCTTTGTAAAAGCCTAGGGGGCAAAAAGCTTACCTGCCAAGCTTTTACATTACCCTCTGATGTATTTATACAGGTTAATTAAGATATTCTCTAAGGCGTTAGATGTTCTATTCATCTCAGATGCCCTCTGTACAGTATAGTTTATGCAGGTGGACAGAACAAACTGTGAAACTGTGCATACATACATTCTGAATGTGCCTCCGGAAGCAGAATTGAGATTTTCAGTATGGCCACCTTAAATCCAAAAGCCTATCACAGCATGTAATTATGTGCATTAAACCTGCAAACGCTGTATGAAAAATGCTGCAGACTTTGCCTGTGCTGTACTCTGACAGTAAATTACAACTTGTATCACTCCTGAAAGAATAGGTCAGAAAATTCCTCTTCATTTACCCCACCCCAGAGGTTCTTTTATTTACGTAAGCCCTTTCATCAGAAGAATTTCCCTGGGTTAGCTGAACCTCTCCTTACCTGCTCTGGAACAGCCAAGTAAGCCAAGTGGAGTAAAAGACCAGCTGTAAACCTTGGGGGGAGGTTATTACAGTCACCCCCAGTGAACTGATTTGAACGAGTTTTGGAAACAGGCACTCGGGTCATCAGCATTTTAGGGTCTGGAAGAAAATGTATTCCGATATTATCTGTGTCTGAAAATGAGATATTGTCAGTGAGAAGCTAATAATTTTCTTAAACGCAAATTTAAAGTGGGATTATACTTTCAAAGCTAACATTTCAGTGACTACTCTTGGGTACATAAAAGAATGCGCAAAAGCATTCCAAAGCAAATTGTATACCTCTTTGGAATTAAGCTAGTCTAATGCACTTCCTGTCAATTCTGATCGGCCCAATTCCATGCTGCAAGCAATTTAAAGTGGGATAAAACCCTGACATAACCGCCAACAAAAATATGTTTTCCTATTTTTTATTACCTATAAAGTTACCATAATATTATCTGTTTACAAAATTACAGGTTTCCAAAGTACAGTTTATCTGCTCTGAAAGCTGCCATTTTATTTTATTGTAATGCTGCTGTATTTATATATAAAAATCTATCTAGTAATCACTGCTCAGCTGTCTCTGCTTTTACTATGTGAGGCAGCTCAGTTCCAGCATGCTGTTAATGTTTACATCCCTTTGTGAGCTACAATTAGTGAACAAAAGATAAGAAATCACATCTTCAAATGTGGCCATAAGCTGCCCATTGAAAAAGAAAGTGCTGTGTTAACTGTTTGAATGCTCTTCTGCTACTTTTTTTTTTTTTTTATTTTTTTTAGAAACGCTGTGCTTCATACCACTTTAGAGATAAACATAACCAAGGATTGAACGTCATCCCAATCAGTAGCTGATACCTACTTTCACATGAGAAATCTTTACCTTTCCTTAAATGGATCATCAGGGGGCTCTGTATGGCTGATATTGTGGGGAAACAGTGTGATGTCAGCACCAGGGTGCTGATATCACACAGTGGGAGTCTTGTTGCATTGTGGGAAATAACAACTGTTTCCAACTGCCAAAAATGCATCATCTCTTTCCAGTTTCCACTGACATTGCTTGCCAACAGTAAAAATGTTGCCATGTGATAAATGTCAGAATGTAAATCAGGGAGAGGAAAGATTTTACAATGGGCAAACACTGACTAAATCATTTATACATAATTATTGTAAAAATTAAAGGGCTACTATGGCGAAAAATTGTAAAATTTAAAATATGTGCAAACATAGACAAATAAGAAGTACGTTTTTTTCAGAGTAAAATGAGCCATAAATTGCTTTTCTCCGATGTTGCTTTCACTTACTGTAATAGAAATCTGACAGAAATGACAGGTTTTGGACTAGTCCATCTCTTCATGGGAGATTCTCAGGGTTTTGTTTATTTTCAAAAGCACTTAGTGAATGGCAGCTGCTCTGTCCAACTGCCAAAAAACTGTGTGGTGAGCAAGGAAGCTGGCCAGCATCTTTGTTTAAAACCTTTTTAGGGAATATCTTTATAAAGAATAAAAGCCTTGCTGAGAATCCCCTATGAAGAGATGGACTAGTCCAAAACCGCTTCTGTCAGATTTCTACTACCTACTGTAAGTGACAACAACATAGGAAAAAAGTAATTTAAGGGTAATTTTACTCTGGAAAAAAATATACTTATTTTGCACATATTTTACAATTTTTCACCATAGTGGCCCTTTAAAGCGGTTTTAAACTCTGACAAAATACTCAATAAAAATGTGTTTTCCTACTTTTTATAACCCATACAATTATCATATTTGCTTTTGTGCACAAGTAGTATTATTCATTTAGAAATTTTAAGTTCCCAAAGTTCAGTTTATTTACTTTGAAAGCTGCTGTTGCATTTTATTCATAACTGTTGTATTTCGATTGTAAATGCGGCCAGTGATGATTTCTGAGCAGTGTTTCAGTTCAGGACTCAATAGCAGAAAATAGAGAATGTTTGTATCAAGTGAAGAATTTAACACAAGATAGTTATCACCAGTTCGGATGCTGCTGCCCCTGCAGGAGAAAAAGTCAGTCCTGTGATTTAACCCTTTGAATGCTGTTTTACTTAAAAAAAAATGTGTTAGTATATTATATGCTGTAAATAATCTTTTAGAGCAAAGAAGAAATGCTGGGTTTCATTCCACTTTAAGCTCTTTTTTTTTATTACATTATTTTCACTGCAGTTCCTCTTTACAGTAAATCTACATGCAAGCCAGAGTTACTACCGCCTCATTGACCATGTCTACTCTGTGAATGTGAGCTATTTCACTTGCACGGGTGGTGGGGGAGCAGGTAAATCCTTGGAAGCTCTCTACGCATGTTATATCTGCTAAATCTAAGCCAGAGATACGATGAACGCTCCAGAGGATGGAACCATCCAATGTTTATTTTAAATGTAAACAAGTGAGTGTTCAATCCCCATAATGACCATGCTACGGTGTTCCAAGACCCTGAACAAGCACTCGGGATCCTCCTAGAATAACACGCATCTCCGCGTGCCTCGTAGTCCGATCATTGTGCTACTCCTATCGCATGGAGATGGGTTAAGGCAAAGCAGGGGGCCACTCGGTGTGAGAATTAAATCTGTGCTGAAATGAAGACAGATTATTGATGCTGTGGCTGCCAAATGAGTTTTTCGCCCCTGCATGTTCCTATAAATCAACTTATTAATGTACACCCCTCGCACGTCACCCCCTTATCCCTGGGGGCCCTCCAGCGTTTCTGAGGCAGGAAAACAGAATACATTATACATAACATCATTAGGATATTTACCTAGGACCGGCTCTGGGAGCAGCGGACTTGCGGCTGGAGTTTTACACGCAGCAGCGTATCCGGGAGACCGTGGTTCAGTATCTCCTCTCGCATTGCAGAGCATCTCTCTCCCGGTCCAAGCCTTTCGAGAAATTAATACTCTGTGGAGCCCTGTTAAAAGCTCATTAGGAAACTCACAGCAAAGTTATCAGATTGCACCTGCCAAGGGTCCCTCTTGGATTTCCTGCTTCCTCCATTCTGGATCTACTCCATGTCCTGCCATAGAGAATACAGATTTCAGGCTCACACCATGCACAGCTCAAAATATGCCATCTGACAGCTTAATGAGCAGCAGTGGCGTAGCAATGGGATTGTAGAGGTTGTGACCCCACTGGGCCCCAAAAGACCCTCCATCAACAACACTATTAGCTCTTTATTGGCCCTGTGCTGGTAATATTCACTTCTATAGATTCATTGAATAGTAGTAATCATTAACAAACTGTTCCCCATCCCCTTCTGGCACCTCTGTCACTGTGGTTGCTCTTGGCAGGTTTTGATGCGCCGTATCAATTGCTATGTATATGACACTCATGAGCAGAGCCCAGATATTACGTTTTGTGTGTGTGTGAATGAGTAAGGTTTTTGGTGGACACAAGTGAAAAGCTGTGGCAACAGGGGCGTAACAATACTGCCATCGCAGTGGGGCCCGAGGGCTGGAGCGCGGGTCTACATGAAAAGGGCGCCGGTAAAAAAGGGTGCCTGGTGGAGCCCATATATACCAACTTCGGCTACAAAAAAGGCGCCTGGTGTAGCCCATATAAACTTCGGCTACAAAAAAGGCGCCTGGTGTAGCCCATATAAAAACTTCGGCTACAAAAATACTCTGGGATGTGTTAATTACTATTCCTCCTCCAGGCCGCCATGGATAGTGGGAGAATGAAATAATTCGGCTTCCAGCGCTTGTAGCCCATATCAAAACTTCGGCTACAAAAAAACTCCGGAATGTGTTAATTACTATTCCCCCTCCAAGCCGCCATGGATAGTGGGGGAATGAAATAATTTGGCTTCCAGCGCTTGTAGCCCATATCAAAACTTTAGCTACAAAAATACTCCGGGATGTGTTAATTACTATTCCTCCTTCAGGCCGCCATGGATAGTGGGGGAATGAAATAATTCGGCTTCCAGCGCTTGTAGCCCATATAAAAACTTAGGCTAGAAAAAAAAGGCAATAATATGGGCTACAAAGGGGCACCTTACTGTAGCCGAAAAAAATACGGGCTACAAAGGGGAGCCCGCTTGTAGCCGAAAACCTTGTAGCCGAAAAAATATGGGCTACAAAGGGGAGCCCGCTTGTAGCCTATATCAAAACTCGGGCGCCCTTTTCTACACCTTGTAGCCCATATTTCCAGAAATAACATTGATGTCTATGGCGGCGCCCTTTTCATACAGGCAGCTCGGGCGCCCTTTTCAACCGATCCCTGGAGCGCTCCTGTACTAAATGTAGAGTGGAAGTGGACAAACTGTAGCCAGTCCTTTGAAACAACGACCCAAAATGAACTCTTTTGTGGCTCTTACTCCATGAGTAACAAATTGCATCAGGCTTGTCGTTAAAAGGGGGATGGTCAGCCACAAAATCAAATTAACCCCCCGTTCTGTGTTTATTATGTAGTCTACAACCTGACTCTGCATTGCAAGCATTCCAAAATAATCATAAATGTTTCTGCTGTAATGAATATCTCAGTCAGCCTGGCTTTTTTTCTCGTACATTGCCGAGGAGAGGGAAGCTTGTTATGCTCCTCACTGATTGACTGAGGGCAGTTCAGTGTGACATGATGCTGAGAAGGGAAATACACTTCACCCCTCTGCAGAAGCTGCTGAAATCTGATCTATACTGTGCTTACATGTGTTTACAAAGCAAGCTAGATAAGACAGTGTAGTGTTTCTGGGATAAAATAAAGAGTCAGGGAGAAAATGACATCAGGATTGGCTTCAGTCAGAGGTAGTATAGATGGAAAATGCGTGGATCAGTTTTCTCTTTATTTACTATATAAAATTCACAGAAATCAAAACGTGGACAGTACAATACATATGTTATGTAAGTAAAACAAGTTTTTGTCTACTTATATATGAGTTTTTTTTGTTCCCCAGGGATAGTATGACCACCCTTGCTGCTTTAAATGAATTGATCAAGTTTGGTTACCCGGCTAGCCAGTAATCCATTGGGTTATCTGATGTCATGAACTCAAGGGGCTTGATTCACAAAGCGGTGCTAACTGTTAGCACGCTTGTGAAAAGCCCATTAGCACGCCTAAACATACTTGCGCGCGCTAAGTTTCACGTTCGCGCACTAAGTTTAGCGCTGCCTGGTGCACGCGAAACGTTCACGCACCCGCTGCTCCCAAAATGGCGCATTGGATGTGCCCTAAACGTCGCATGGGGCATCGGGTGTGCCGTTTTCGCTCGCACCGGGCATCGCTAAACTTAGCGCTCAAACGAATTTAGCTTGGTGCGTGCTAACTACTTAGCACCCTAGTTAGCATGCCCAAAGTCTTTAGGCGTGCTAACTAGGCTAGCACCGCTTTGTGAATCAAGCCCATAGGCACATATAGATGACATTTATTCAGACATTAGTCACACTTGGTGGCTGCTAGTGGTCTGTCATTGGAATTGTTGCCGGATATCCAAACACATTCTTCCAAACATCAAGAAAATCACCATCTTGGGCAGTTTCAGTGCTATTGCTTCTTGCACTGCCACCTGCTATTGTCTGCTAGTCCCTCTGTTTCTCTGCTTGTCTCCTGACACTTTCAAATAGGGTGACTCATCCAGCTAAAAACTATAAAAAAAACAAACCCCTCCTGAAGAAGGCCACCGATAAGTGGCAGAAACGCGTAGAGGTTTCTTGTTTGTAACTCCTAAAAGATTGGCAGAGATCGTGGATTATAGGTGTACCGCAGAAGCGCGCAGCGGTCACCTAGCAACTAAGGTCCAAAGATCCCGGAGTGGTGATGTCACCCATTACCAACTCAAGCGAGAGTCAGCTGAACGGAAGTGCGGCGGGCGGATCACTGTGTTTGTCACACGGAAGTGACGTAAGCCGCACACGGAGACCAGCGTGGAGCGAAGTAAGTGTACAGTCTGAGAGCGGGCGGCCCCGGACTTGTGGCTATGAGGATTATCTGAGACGATTAGGCACTACATGAAGTATCTGTGGATATACATGGACGGAACTGTGAGTGTGGAATCTTTGTGACACATTGGATTTATTGTGTAGCTCACACTGTTTAAAAAGCTGGAAATCTTTGTATGAACTATTGGAACAAACTTCCTATGAGGCAGGTGTATCCAGTACATATAACATTTGAAGGATATCAGGAAGGAGGAATTCCAATTTGAACAGAGGAATACCCTGTTACCTTTTTATTAATTACAATTTTTATGAATTTATATCATATTTTTATACATCTATTTTGCTTAGAAGGGCCCTTCTATGGTATGTGTGTAGAGTGATGCGGAATGCATGAGTAGAAATAAGGGAAATTGCATGCAGAACGTTGTCTTATTGGTATCTATATTGGGAACTTGAATAAAGAGTTTTAATCATTAGTCCGAGGGCGTGTTAGATCTATTATATAAACACTTTGCTTCATAAATTGAGGGTTGAAGGGATCCCTCAGTCTTACACGCTGCTGGTTTGGTAGGCACTCCCCTCCAGCGCATGGTGATTTCTTCTCTTTTTATCAGCTAAAAAATATGTCCATGTGTGGTATAAAAACATCAAAATAAGTGCAGCAGGAAATGGATACGCTAGTGGAGAAGAGAACCCTTCCTTTGCAAGCTTACAATTTAAAGGGCAGGGAGGTATATACTCTAGGCAGGGAGATAAAGGGAGTAGTGAATAAGGCAGTGAGCCTCAACATCTCATGCAAAAGTGGATATATCTGTTAGAGATGGCCTGAACGGTTCGCCCAGTGGATAGTTCACGCGGATATCAGCTACCCGTGCCCGCAGCGGGTATCGAATACATAGCGCATTCGACCCGCCTCCTATACCTCGTCATTGGGCTAAACTTTGACCTTCTACATCAGCTAGCAGACACATGGCAGCCAATCAGGCTGCACTCACCCACGGACCCCCGCCCCTCCTATAAAAACGTTGCAGTGTCAGCCATGTTCTCAGTCTGCTGATGCTGCTGTAGTGAGAGGAAGGGAGAGACATTTGGAGCTAGGGAAAGCGTTAGTTAGGATGTTGTTAGCTTGCTTCTCGCTGAATTTTGTGCTGAAAGCACACCACAAAAGCTCTTTTGAGAGCTAATATTCTTCGGATGTGTTTTTTTTGTGTGTGTGACACTGCATAGATACAGCCCTGTCTGTCGCAGCTGGGCCTAGGTGCTGTACTGTGCAAGGCCCAGCACACTGTATTACCATTGCATATCATTCCACTGTATTTGTGATTTAACTTACTAAAGCATAGCTGTCTTTGTGGGTGACACTGTATAGATAGAGCCCACAGACAGTTGCCAAGCTAGCTGGGATTTGTAGTCCCACCACTGGCAACACACTGTATTGTACCATTGCATATCTTTACACTGTATTGTGATTTAACTTACTAAAGTATAGCTGTGTTTTCAAGCACTTTATTTATCAAATTTTAGGAATGCAATTTCTGTGATTTCTGCCCTTTGGGGATTATAACCCTGCTCTGCGTCAAATACGTAATTTTTCCAGGCACTTTCGCCATGTATCCCACTCCAGCATGCCACAGTCCAGGTATAAGACCCATTGAAACAACTTTTCCATCACTTTTGTAGCCAGAAAAAGTATTTGTAGGTTTTAAAGTTCGCCTGCCCATTAAAGTCTATGGTGGTTCGCACAGTTCGCTTGAACTCAGACTTTTGCAAAAGTTCGCGTTCGCGATCTGCGGACCCAAAATCTGGGGTTCAAGCCATTTCTAATATCTGTAACGGGAAACCTATGGCAGAATATATGCATGTTGAAAGAGGTGCATTCTAAAGGACTGTTTGAAAGTTTCTAGGATTTGAGCATAGCAGAGGTGTGGAAGAGAGTTCAAAAGGAAAGGTTACATTTGTGAGAAGTCCTGGGTGTGAGAGTGAGAGAGTTTGTGACCAATAGAGATGGCCCGAACGGTTCGCCTGCGAACGGTTCCAGGCGAACTTTCGGTGGTTCGCGTTCGCCAGCGAAGGCGAACTTTTGCGGAAGTTCGAATGCCCCCATAGTGCGCCATTAGGGTCAACTTTGACCCTCTACATCACAGTCAGCAGGCACATTGTAGCCAATTAGGCTGTACTCTCTCCTCTGTGCCTGGCTGATTGTTATTACTAAAATAGCACCCCTCTTTTGAGAGCTAATGTTCTCCTGATGTGTTTTTTTTTGTGTTGCCCACTGACACTGCATTATACAGCCCTATCTGTTGCAGCTGGACCTTGGTAATTGCTATTACTGTGCCAGCCAGGCCCTGCCTAACTATCTATACTGGGACACCTACCTATGCCTACCTAACTACTGGGGCACGTACTTAACTACACGGGGACACCTACCTATGCCTACCTACCTACCTAAACTAGGGCACCTACCTATGACTACCTACCTATACTGGGACTCCTACCTATTCCTAGCTAACTACTGGGACACCTACCTATGCCTACCTACCTACCTACCTATACTAGGGCACCTACCTATGCCTACCTACCTATACTGGGACTCCTACCTATGCCTAGCTAACTACTGGGGCACCTACCTATGCCTACCTACCTATACTGGGACTCCTACCTATGCCTAGCTAACTACTGGGGCACCTACCTATGCCTATCTACCTATACTGGGACACCTACCTATGCCTACCTACCTATACTGGGACTCCTACCTATGCCTAGCTAACTACTGGGGCACCTACCTATGCCTACCTACCTATACTGGGACTCCTACCTATGCCTAGCTAACTACTGGGGCACCTACCTATGCCTACCTACCTATACTGGGGCACCTACCTATGCCTACCTACATACAAGAAGATAATAAAGTCGTTGCTTCATTGTGGACAGACCAAATTTGATCAGCTGGACAGTCACTGTTGTTCTATCATTGAGCTACCACGGTGCTAGTAAAAAAGGGCGCACAAGGATAGTGGACAAAAAGGGCGCCGCCATAGACTGCAATGCAAAATATCGGCTATTCGGCGCCCGACAGGAAAAAAGGGCGCCCGAGAAATAGCGGTTACAGGGATCGCGTTAACAAAAGTTTTCATTTACAGAATAAGGTTTATAACAAATATCGTTTACAAGTTCGTTTTGAGTTTGTGTTATACTTATTTTTTCATTTTTAAATTTCGCTTATATCAGTTTTACTTATTATTTAGTTTAAAAATTTCGCTTACAAAAGTATAACAACTAAATTTTCGTTTACACTTCTTTGATCATTTAAAAATGTGTTTTCATATGTATAATGCGTAAATACCGTTTTCAACCTTATTGTATTAGAAATACATCGCTTTTGGTATTAACTTTGTTTTTACACTTAGAATGCGTTGATTATAGTTACTAAAATATCGCTTTTAATATTACTGTTTTTTTAAGGTTGTTTTTACACTTATAATGCGTTGATTATAGTTACTAAAATATCGCTTTTAATGTTACTGTTATTTTAAGATTTCTAATTCTTGTAAGGCTATCTATTGTATTGTATATATTTATATATACTTTTCTCTATTTATAATATTAATGTATACGTGATTTTAAGGCTATTTTAAGGCTATTTATTCTATTACAAATATATAAATTATTTTATTCATGTTATTTGTAGAGAAGTATTTTAAGGATTAAATATATTATTGTTTATATGTGTTTAGGGTTTTTGTGCGGTGGGGATGGTTAGGTTTAGGCATTACCAGGGGGGGTCTAGGGGTTAGGGATAGGTACAGGGAGGGTTAGGTATAGTTACAGTATAATATATGCAATCAGGGGGTGTTTAGGGTTAGGCACCACCAGGGGGGTGGTTAGGGTTAGGCACCTCCAGGGGGGTGGTTAGGGTTAGGCACCACCAGGGGGGTGGTTAGGGTTAGGCACCACCAGGGGGGTCTTAGGGTTAGGCACCACCAGGGGGGTCTTAGAGTTAGGAACCACCAGGGGGGTCTAGGGGTTAGGGATAGGTACAGGGAGGGCTCTGTGTGAGAGTATGGTTAGGCATAGTTAACGCACAATATATGTAATATATACACAATTTATTAAATTATATATATTTAAACAAAGAGGGCTCTAGGGGTTAGGGATAGGGATAGGGAGAGATCTGTGTGAGCCTACAGTTTGGTATAATTACAGTAAAATATCTGTAAAACCTACCATTGCATTGCTATGCTTAATACAAGTGTAAATATCGTTTTTGTTATAGACGATATTTGACGTTTCTTTTCAGAATTCGTTTGTTGTTATAGACGATATTTTGCCATTTCATTTCCGTTTATTTAACCTATTTAGCACTAAATTTTCGTTTACAACCCCTTAAAATAAAAATATGGTTTTGCATTAAAACTTAATATTTCGGCTATACCCCGCGCCCTTTTTTCCAGGCGCCCTTTTTTGATACACGCAGCTACCACAGCCCGGTGACCATATGGGCTTGAAAACCGCTATCGCCATGGTGCGCACCAGTCCAGCATGGCCGTCACTACACAAACAGTGAGGGATGGACAGGAGGACGCAGGACATAAGGGAGTCCCAGCATGATAGGGCAGGCTTTTGCCGGGACAGGACGGGGTTAAGTGTGTTGGGGGGCGGGGCGAGCACAGGCCCTGCACGAAGGGAAGAAGCGCTAATTGGCCAGGGGCGGGGAGGCGCAGAGGAGCTTGGGAGCAAGGCGGGGGGCGGAGCAGGCATTCGGGCAGACTGCGCGCGGAGTTAGGAAGTCCCACCCTCCCTCCCAAAAAAGGAAAGTTATTAGTTATTTAGTTTAAGAACTTAGTGTAAAAGTATAGGGTAAGAATTAAGAAATGAAGTTAGGTAAGAATTGTCATTGCAGCTGGGCGGGGTGAGGTCTCCGGAGGTCAGTTTCTTGTGATTGTTGTGAGGGTTTTGCCGCGGGGCAAAACACCTAGGGTAAAAAGTAAGCTCTGCTGTTGCAGAAGAAGTGGGGGGGCATTCAGCTGTCCCTGAGCCGGGAACACGGCTGGGGGCCGGACAGGCTGCTTGCCCAAAATAATTCCTTGGTTGGAAAATAGTAGGCCTCCGGTTGACTCACCTCAATTTATGTTGTGTTCTTTATAAGAATTGTTAAGTTGGTTGTGTTAATAAAGAAGGGCTGCTTTGGCCTATTTTATCCAATTAGCTAAGCAGTCCAGCATTTTAATTGTTTGTCTATGGGTGAATGTGTTGGGTGGGAAGGTTGGAATTATGGTCCTAGAGGCATATAAGCTTTGCCATTATCAAGCTGTTTGAGGTGCGTTACACAGTGAGTTTGGTGTGTCAGTGTGAAGCAGTACTCTAATTACACTCCCTGATTGATGTATACACATGCAAGATGTTTTAAAGAGAATCTGTATTGTTAAAATCGCACAAAGGTAAACATACCAGTGCGTTAGGGGACATCTCCTATTACCCTCTGTCACAATTTCGCTGCTCCCCGCCGCATTAAAAGTGGTTAAAAACAGTTTTAAAAAGTTTGTTTATAAACAAACAAAATGGCCACCAAAACAGGAAGTAGGTTGATGTACAGTATGTCCACACATAGAAAATACATCCATACACAAGCAGGCTGTATACAGCCTTCCTTTTTAATCTCAAGAGATCATTTGTGTGTTTCTTTTCCCCTGCAGCTATCTTCCACTGAAGTGTCAGGCTGTTTCTTCCTGCAGAGTGCAGACAGCTCTGCCTGCATGTAATTCCTCAGTATGTGAAAGCCCAGCCAGCTCAGAGGAGGATTTATCCAGCTTGTAAAAGATAATAGAGCAGAGAGAAGCTGCACTAATCTAAATAACACACAGGCAGTGTGCAGAGAGGGGCCTGGAGGGGGGAGATGCATCACAGAACCACAACACTGAAGAACTTGGCAACCTTCCAGACACAGGCTGACAAGTCTGACAAGAGAGAGATAAGTTGATTTATTACAGAGATGGTGATAGTAGAACGTGCTGCAGTAAGCCAGAGCACATTAGAATAGCTTTTGGAACTTGTAGGATGGAAAAAAACCGGATGAAATTTTTGTTACGGAGTCTCTTTAAAGCACTTTAGGCCTCCAATTTAGCATGCAATGTGATTTCTGCCCTTAAACCGCTGCTTTCTGTCAAATCCAGATTTTTCCCCGGGACTTTTGGCGTCTATCCCACTCATCCATGCCCCCCTTCAGGTGTTAGACCCCTTAAAACAGCTTTTCCATCACTTTTGTGGCCAGCATAAATGTTTCTAGTGTTCAAAGTTCGCATCCCCATTGAAGTCTAAACCGAACCATTTGCGGAAGTTTGCGAACCCGGTTCGCGAACCTAAAATCGGAGGTTCGGGCCATCTCTAGTGACCAAACTTCAGGATAGGAAGATTTCACGGGAGCATCAAAGGTTCAATCATTTTGAAATTACAGAGGAAACGTATGGAGGTGACAACTTATACTGTAAAGAGCATTGTTACAAAGGGTTAGGGACTTGGGCTGGATCCTCTGGTTAATTGGCAACCAGTGGCGAGGCTGGAAAAGAGGGCTAGCATCAGTGGTGCAGGAGCAGACATAGATGAGACAAGCAGTAAGGTTCAGTGGAGATTGGACAGATACCGGTCTTTTTCTTTCTAGGTCGCAGAGTAGGATGTTGCAGTAGTTAAGAAGGGAAATGATTAGGGGATGCACAAGCGTTTTAAAAGTCTTCTGTGTGTGGAAGTGATGAATTTGAAAAATATATTTTCAAATAAGCAGCAGCAAAAGGTAGTTAAAAGACAACTGAAGTGAGAAGAAAATGCAGGCTGCCATTTTTATTTCCATGTAAACCAGTAGCCTGGCAGCCCAGCTGGTCTATTTGGCTGCAGTCGTGTCTGAATAACACCAGGAACAATCATGCAGCTCAACTTGTCAGATCGAACAACAATGTCTGAAACACCTAATCTGCTGCATGCTTGTTCAGGGTCTATGGCTAAAAGTATTAGAGGTAGAGCATCAGCAAGGCTGCCAGGCAACTGAAAATTCAGCATAAATAAGTTAGGAGCTGAGAAATAGATTTGGGTGGATAGTGGTTATGCTGAAAATCAAAAGAAGGTATTTATTAGCCCAGGCAGGCCCGGATTTACCTCATAGGAGCCTATAGGCACAGATGTTCTGGCACCTTAGTCTTCTCCCTCCATGAACCTACAAACCCCCCAATAAACTGTACCACAAGTGGGCTGGCTGTCCCAGCTGTCACCTCTCTCCCCTCCCCTCTACTCTCCCCTACTTCCCTTGCCCATCACAGGTGGCCCTTAGTATTCGGTAGCCAGAAGTACCCTCTATATTAAGCTTACTACAAGAAGATTTATGCGTGCTCAACACCAAGCTTAACCCTTACAAGTCTGGCTGTGCAAATCTGGCTAAATTGGCTTATCATGAGGCATTGCTCATGCAAAAATGCATTTGCTTTCGCAAGCCAAACTTTGCAGGGTCAAAAACTAATACCGTGAAGCGGTTGCCCTGCGGGAATTAGTTCATGCTACATAGCACTATCCAGGAGCGCCACGGGGAGGCTTCCCAATGCCCCCATACAACCGGGGGGACTGCGGGGCCCCAGGCTCTCTCACTGCCTAGTGACCACAGTGTTACCCCGGAGGGGGAGGCTGGGTGGCGTGGACGACCCCCCCAAGCGTGGCCAGTGCCGGGGGGGCCATCCGCACCCACCTCCCAAAAATTAAAAACAGGCACTTACCTTAAGGTCCATTGCGTTCTGCTGCTGCGCATAAACTTGGGGGCACTGCATGGGAAAGGAATGAAGTATGGGTCACCCCAAGCTGAGGGCTCATGGCTGGCTCGCACACATCACTCCAGAAGGGGGGGGGGGGGCAGGCACAGACAGCCCACTCCTGGGCTCACACCACCTAGAGCAAGCCATCCACCACCTGCCTCCAAAGGGTAGAGATTGCAAAATGCTTACTACAAGAAGATTTATGCATGCTCAACACCAAGCTTAATCCTTACAAGTCTGGCTGTGCAAATCTGGCTAAATTGGCTTATCATGAGGCATTGCTCGTGCAAAAATTCCTGCGGGAATTAGTTCATGCTACATAGCACTATCCAGGAGTGCCACGGGGAGGCTTCCCAATGCCCCCATACAACCGGGGGGACTGCGGGGCCCCAGGCTTTCTCACTGCCTAGGGACCACAGTGTTACCCCGGAGGGGGAGGCTGGGTGGCGTGGACGACCCCCCCAAAAACAAGATTCGTTGTTTCAGATGTACTCAAGTGTTTTGCTTGCTGAGGGCTGAAAAGATATTTGGCTGAAAAGATATTTTCTTCAGAAAATGCCAAAATAGTCCCCGTGAGAAAACTTAGGAGGAAAATGTACTGCATGGAGTTCTTTAAAGGACACTGAACGCTATAAAAAAAACCCTGAACCTCCACATAATGGAGGTTTGTAATGGTGTGTTCCATTGGCTATGCGGGGTTTGGGCGAAGTATTATTACTTAGGGTGCTGCTACTCTGGCCCCCTCCTAGTCCAGGTGGCATGCTCCATCTTCTTCACCCCTGCCGGCATTCGTAATTCCCAGAAGTGCCAGAGTAGAGGCACCCTGTAAGTAAGCAATAATGCTCCGCCTAACGCCCGCACCCCAAACGATACACACCATTACAAGCCTTCCATATGGGAAGGTTCGTTTAAAAAAAAAAAAAAAGTGCTCAGTTCACTTTAAATGACATCAGCTACTCAGCTTGTACGCAGATAACAACAAGCTAGTTGGCGAGAGCTTTCCTAGCCTAGGAAAACATTTGTGCCCAGGAGTGAGGCTTAATTCTGTTCCATTGTTACACCCTGATACGTTACAGAGCATCTTTCTATTATCGTTATTGGCATTTTTAGCTTTTGCTTTATTCAGATCAGACTTCGGACATTGTAATATAATTATTCTGTTTATGGTGGAAGGCAGATCGGTGAAATCATCAAGTTGTTATAGATCTTTCCCCCAATTCAACAGCTGGAAATAAATGAAGAGGAGGTTGGAGCGCCTCGCTCCCTGCCAACGGCAGGCGCAACACATAATCATGTCCCCCGGCTCACGCAGGACTCCGCCAGTCTACACATCACCCCTCCCCAGCAGCCAGGAATTCTCATTAACAGGAGATTTAATCCATACTTTCCTTTATTTCACCACAAGCAAAATATGCTGCTGTTATCGCATAGGGAAAAATAATAATGCCAGAGCGAGTGTTTCAGAATGACAATAGGATATTATTTTGCAAAGTCTTCATACTGGATGTGTTAGTCATGCGTAGTGAACCATGCGGAAGAAGCAGACTGGTAAGGAGTCCTATTAATATTCAGTTCTGGTGTCCTGAAGGACGCTACTTGATTAAATCCGCGCAGGTGAAAAAAATGAAACCCTTACATTTGAATTTCTTGAACAATGACACGCTGACACTTGGGGATCCCAGAATACTGAAACACTGACACTTGGAGGTCACAGAACAGTGACACACTGACACTTGGGGCTCACAGAACAATGGTACATAGACACTTGGGAATCCCAGAATAATGACACACTGACACTTGCTGCTGATCCCAGAATAAAGACACACTGACACTCGTTGATCCCGAATAATGACACACTGACACTTGAGTATCCCAGAATGACACACTGACACTTGGGGATCCCAGAATACTGACACACTGACAGTTGGGGGTCACAGAACATTGACACACTGACACTTGTTGATCCCAGAATAATGACACACTGACACTAGTGTTGGGCGAACACCTGGATGTTCGGGTTCGGGAACGTTCGCCGAACATGGCCGCGATGTTCGGCATGTTCGGGCCGAACCCCGAACTCCCCAAACATCCCGCTTTTGGGGGCCCTATGGGGTCGCAGGCATAAGGGGGGAGCATGCCCCGATCGCGGGGGGG
The DNA here is from genome assembly GCF_040937935.1 of Hyperolius riggenbachi. Classification (NCBI taxonomy): domain Eukaryota; kingdom Metazoa; phylum Chordata; class Amphibia; order Anura; family Hyperoliidae; genus Hyperolius; species Hyperolius riggenbachi. The sequence continues at coordinate 58,494,076 of NC_090655.1, read as the reverse complement.
TCGGAAATTCCCCCCACCCCCTCCGCTAGCGCTCCCCCCTCTGCCCGCTTCCCCATACAAAAGTTTGACGAAAGTAAAATAGTACCGGTGGTGGTGGCTGGCTGCTGCAGTGGCTGGCTGGCACTATGAAGTGACTGAGGAGGAGGAGGAGGAGTAGGACGCGTTGAGGGAGGCCGGGCAGCGGGCGGTTCAGCGGTAGTACCCTTGTGGTACTTCCGCCCTTTCTCTGACCTCACGTCCTCTGCATACGAGGGTACGCGTCATCACACAGAGGATGTGAGGTCAGAGAAAGGGCGGAAGTACCACAAGGGTACTACCGCTGAACCGCCCGCTGCCCGGCCTCCCTCAACGCGTCCTACTCCGACTCCTCCTCCTCAGTCACTTCATAGTGCCAGCCAGCCACTGCAGCAGCTAGCCACCACCACCGGTACTATTTTACTTTCGTCAAACTTTTGTATGGGGAAGCGGGCAGAGGGGGGAGCGCTAGCGGAGGGGGTGGGGGGAATTTCCAACCCCCCCCGCGATCGGGGCATGCTCCCCCCTCATGCCTGCGACCCCACAGGGGTCCTGTTCGGCCGGGCATTCAGCAGTTCGGGCGAACCCGAACAGTTTGGCCGAACACCACCAGGTGTTCGGCCGAACTCGAACATCACCTGAACAGGGTGATGTTCTGCAGAACTCGAATAGTGGCGAACACTGTTCGCCCAACACTAACTGACACCTGTGGATCCCAGAATAATAACACACTGATACTTGGGGATCCCAGAATAATGACACGCTGACACTTGGGGATCCCAGAATAATGACACGCTGACACTTGGGGATCCCAGAATAATGAATAGTGTTGATCGAACAGTGCTCGGCACTGTTCGTTATTCCCCGAACATTGGGGTGTTCGGGTTCGGTTCGAGCACAGCCGAGCACCTTTGCAGGCAGCCAATAAGCGGCGACGATGCTTTTTCCACAGCTATGGTCACACAGCCTAGCTTACTGGAATGCGCGCTGGCTCCGCCATTCGCATGGGGGTTTAGTTTGGGATAGGTAGGAGACAGAGCTAGCGGTTAGGTGCCAGCACTAGCTTGGGGTAGGTAGGAGACAGAGCTAGCGGTTAGGTGCCAGCACTGCCAGCCAGGCCAGCCACAGTGCCCCAGCCTCACCTCCACTGCCAGCAGCAGCCACAGTGCCCCTGCCTCACCACTGCCAGCCCACTGCCAGCAGGCACTGCCAGCAGCCACTGTGCCCATTTTTCAGCTGGGAATAGTTGTGACCATAAAAAACACAGTTTATTGAATTTTACTGTTGCTTAGTGTTTAAAAAAAAACGTACTTTCAGTGCCAGCTGGGAACAGTTGTGCCCATAAAAAACACAGTTTATTGAATTTTACTGTTGCTTATTGTTGAGAAAAAAAAGTACTTTCAGTGCCAGCTGGGAACAGTTGTGCCCATAAAAAACACAGTTTATTGAATTTTACTGTTGCTTAGTGTTGAGAAAAAAAACAGTACTTTCAGTGCCAGCTGGGAACAGTTGTGCCCCTAAAACACAGTTTATTGAATTTTACTGTTGCTTATTGTTGAGAAAAAAAAAGTACTTTCAGTGCCAGCTGGGAACAGCTGTGCCCATAAAAAAACACAGTTTATTGAATTTTACTGTTGCTTAGTGTTTAAAAAAAACACTACTTTCAGTGCCAGCTGGGAACAGTTGTTCCCCTTAAAAATTACAGTTTTATGAATTTTACTGTTGCTTATTGTTGAGGAAAAAAAAGTACTTTCAGTGCCAGCTGGGAACAGTTGTGCCCATAAAAAAACAAAAAGTTTATTTCATTTTTCTTTGTAACAAGTAACGACTACTATGAAGAAATCCAGTGAAAGAGGGAGGGGCAGGGGAAGTGATGTTTCCGCTGACTGTTCACGTAGAGGCCGTGTTTGCGCACCAAAGAAAACCCACTCAGTTCCGCCCATTACCCCCCCCCCCCCCCCCCAGATATGCAACCTTGCATCTGTGAAAAGTCAATGGAACAGCCACAAATGTTGTGCCTGGATTCACAAGCAGTGGATGCTGAAAATGCACCAATTACTGAAAGGCAAAGCGAGGACGAAGACACCCCAATCTCGCAATGTGCGAAAGGATTTGAATCGCATGAGGTCTGCCAAGATGAGGAAGAGATGGGATTGAGGTGCGCAGAGGTTGTTCTGAGGAGCTCTAGTCCAGTGCACACACATGAGAATGGAAGAGGAGGTTACGGACGATGAGTTCGCAGACCCAACATGGGAAGCAGGCCATCGCCGTCGGCATAGCACTATAGATGGGTCATCTGCAGAACCCACTGCTGCAAGAGTTCGCGTTGTGCCACAAAATATTCAGGTAATATTGACCACAACAAGCGCACAAGTGAGACGCAAAAAAGGGCATGCGCCAAACTCCCCAGCAAAGCAGTAGGTCTTCGAAAGACTGGTCTTTTTTTGACAACAGCAGGGAGGATGTAACCAAGGTGCTTTGCTATGTGTGCAGGATCACAATGAGCAAGGGAAAAAAATGTCAACAACCTCACCACCACCAGCATGCGCCGGCACATGGAAGCCAAACATCGCAATCTGTGGGCAGACACACAAGGCCAGGGTACCACAGAGTACCCAGAGTGCAAAGTCTTCATACCGGATGTGTTAGTCATGCTTAATGAACCATGCAGAAGAAACAGACTAGTAAGGAGTCATATTAAGAGCTTCAAACTCCATGATGTCGATGGCCATACCACGACACGTGGTTCCCAGCCGCCACTACTTTGCGCGCTGTGCCAGCATTACAGGAGCACGTGGTCGCAAACATCACCCGAAGCCTGAAAAATGCAGTTGCTTGCAAGGTTCACCTCACCATTGACACGTGGACGAGTGCGTTTGGCCAGGGTTGGTACATCTCCCTTACGGCGCACTGCGTGAACCTTGTAGAGCCTGGGAGCGACACCTCACCCGCTATGGCACAGGTTTTTCCAACACATCAAATAGCCGGACCTGCATCCCTACGAGTTGATGACAGCACCTACCTCTCTGGCTCCTTCTCCTCCACCGCCTCTCCAAACTCTACCTCATCCAGCAGCGCTAACTCAACAATAGGTGCGTGGAAGCGGTGCAGCACAGCTGTTGCCATGCGTCAGCAAGCCTTATTAAAGCTGATCTGCCTTGGAGATAAGCAGCACACAGGTGCTGAAATTTGGAAGGGAATACAGGAGCAGACCCAGTTGTGGCTGGCACCGCTGGACCTGGAACCAGGCCTGGTTGTGTGTGATAATGGGAGCAATCTCATTAGTGCGTTAAAGCTGAGACACAGCCCTTGCCTGGCCCACGTTCTGAACCTAGTGGTTCAGCGGTTCCTGATGACATACCCAGACGTGGCGGATCTTCTGCAGAAGGTGTGACGAGTGGCAAAGCATTTTTGCAAATCCAGTACCGCTTCGGCTGCACTCACCAAGTTGCAGCAGCGATTCAGTCTACCCAACCTTCGCTTGGTGTGTGAAGTGCCCACTCGCTAGAATTCGACGCTGCACGTTTGCACGCCTTTGCGAGCAGAAGAGTGCAGTAGTCCAGTACCTGATGGAGCAGTACCGAGGCACTCCGCTGCCAAACTTTTGTGGTTCAGAATGGTCCACCATGTTGGACCTCTGTGAAAATTTTGAGCAATCCACGTTGCTTGTGAGTAGAGATGTCACGAACGGTTCCCGAACTGTGTACTATATGTACTATGAGTGACGTCACGCTCATGTGCAGAGAGTGCCCGGCAACAGGAGCGTGATCTAGGACGCGCACCGCCGGGCCAGCGCAGGCGTACTACTCCGGGTCATAGCGACCCGGAAGTAGTACATAGCACAGAGAGATTCGCCCGGCGAATGGTTCGGGCCATCTCTACTTGTGAGCGGTGATAACTCATTAGTCAGCATTACAATACCACTACTGTGTTTACTGAATAAATCAATGTTGAAGATCAAGGCAGACGCAATCAGGATGTAAGAGGAGGAATTCCGAGAGGACACCGCACAGCGTGATATTATCCACATCAGGCAATCTGCCTCAGGAACTGCTGGTCCCTTGTATGATGAAGAGGACGAGGAACAGCTGGAGTTGGAGCAGGACATGGATGCCTCCACTGTCGAGGGACATGGCCATGCACGTTTGACTTCCACAATTCAGCGGGAATGGGCAGGAGAAGACGAGGAAGAAGGTGGGCATGATGCTGGTGATGGTGCATCACAAGCAAGCACAGAACATGATGATGATGACGAGCAACCTGTTGGGACTCTGGCACACATGGCTCAGTTCATGATAGGCTGCATTGAGCGCGACCCGCGCATTGTCCGAATTCTGGCGGACGTGGAGTACTGGGTTTATACCCTTCTGGATCCACAGTACAAAGAACATTTTCCAACATTGATTGAAGAAAGTGTCAGACAGGTCAAAATGCAAGAATACCAGGAGGCCCTTGTGGAGAAATTGGTGAGGAGATCTGCATCCTCCTCCAGCCACGCCGACAGACTGACTTCCGCTAACCCAGGACTAGGAGGGGAGCAAAGAACAACACAAGCTGCAGCTAGTGCCCACAAGGAAATGGTATCCGCAGTGTCCAAGGTGTGGCAAAGTTTTCTGACACCCGGGCAGCAGCCCACAGAACAGCATTCGCGCAGTTCCACCTCCAACACAGGTCTGACACAAATAAAAATGAATACATCGTGGATTGGAACCAACTTCGCAACACCCCCCGACCAAGCAGCACCATGAACATCTGTGCTAGGTTAGCGTTGCTGGTCCTAGATAGGAATAGGACTGCTTTTCATGAATATCTCCTTTGTATAATATTTATCAATGCATGGCGGCAAAATGCATTGGCTTAAAGTGAACCTGAGGTGAGAATGAGATTGAGGTTGCCATATTTATTTCCTTTTAAACTATACCAGTTACCTGGCAGCCATAATGATCTATTTCAGTGCAGGGACGGATCTAAGGGGGGGCAGGCAGGTATCTTGCCCCAGTCGCAGTTTGTTGAATTCTTAAAAAGGCAGCAAAATGAGTGGCAGTTTAGGCGCCAAAACCTGACCTTTAGGCGCCAAAACCTAACCTTGCCCCAGGTGCAACTTGGTCTTGATCCGTCCCTGTTTCAGTGGTTCCCAACGTTTTTCGAAGTTGTGACACATGACGCCAAATGCTCAGATCTCCGTGACACATCCCCCCCCCCCGATTTGGAATGATCGCACAGCAACGACAATTTACACTGCGCGTTTTAGCCATGGTTTGCCCCCCCAGCCCGCGTTAAAAAAAAGCCCTCAGACTCAGTATAAGTAGTTAGTTAGCCAAGTATAGGTGCCCCCAGTAAAGGCAGTCAGGTGTAGGTACCCTCAATATAGGTAGCCAGACATAGGTGCCCCCAGTAATATAGAAAGTCGGGGTAGGTGCCTGCAATATAGGTATATAGGTGCCCTCAGTATAGGTATGTAGGTGCCTGCAGTATAGATAGGTGTCCCCAGTAAAGGTATGTAGGTGCCTGCATTATAGGTATATAGGTGCCCGCAGTATAGGTATGTAGGTGCCCTCAGTATAGGTATGTAGGTGCCTGTAATATAGGTTTATAGGTGTCCCCAGTAAAGGTATGTAGGTGCCTGCAGGATTGGTATATAGTTGCCCGCATGATATAGGTATATAGGTGTCCTTAGCATAGGTATATGGGTGCCTGCAGTATAAGTATATAGGTGCCCGCAGAATAGGTTTGTAGGGTGCCATAAGTATGGTTAGCTAAGCATAGGCCTCCCCAGTTTAGGATGTTAGGTGTAGGTAGCCAAGCATAGGAGCTCGGTGTTCCCCCCAGGTAGAATGAGCAGGCGGCTCACTCACCCAGCTCTGTGAATTCCAGCGATGGCGTCTCTTCAGCGCCCCGCTCTCTGCTCTATCTCCACTGTGTATTATTAGAGCGGGACTACAACAAAATGGCCGTCGTCGTCAGTGTTTGTGGACATCATCGGCCATTTTCTTGTAGCCCTGCTTTAATTACACGGAGCAGAGGCAGAGAGTGTGGGAGGAAGACAGCGGAGCGGCGACACCTCCCCGAGACTGCCGCGACACATGAATGTGTCGCGGCACATACGTTGGGAAACGCTGATCTATTTGGACGCAGTGGTGTGTGAATTAGACCAGAGAGAAGTATGCAGGTAATCTTGCCAGGTCGGACAATATTGTCAGAAACACCTGATCTGCTGCATGCTTGTTCAGGGTCTACAGGGAATGCAGAATTATTAGGCAAGTTGTATTTTTGAGGAATAATTTTATTATTGAACCTAGTGTTGGGCGAACACCTGGATGTTCGGGTTCGGGCCGAACAGGCCGAACATGGGCCAGATGTTCGGCATGTTTGGCCCGAACCCCGAACTCAATGGAAGTCTATGGGACCCCCGAACATGCCTATTTTGGGGGCCCTATGGGGTCGCAGGCATAAGGGGGGAGCATGCCCCGATCGCGGGGGGGGGGGTCGGAAATTCCCCCCACCCCCTCCGCTAGCGCTCCCCCCTCTGCCCACTTCCCCATAAAAAAAGTTTAATGCAAGTTAAATAGTACCGGTGGCTGGCAGTGGAGTGAGGAGGAGGAGTCCGAGTAGGAGAGTGACGCGTTGAGGCCGGGCAGCGGGCACTTCAGCGGTAGTACCCTTGTGGTACTTCCGCCCTTTCTCTGACCTCACGTCCTCTGCATACGAGGGTACGCGTCTCGCGTACCCTCGTATGCGTCATCACGTAGAGGACGTGAGGTCAGAGAAAGGGCGGAAGTACCACAAGGGTACTACCGCTAAACCGCCCGCTGCCGGCCTCAACGCGTCACTCTCCTACTCGGACTCCTCCTCCTCACTCCACTGCCAGCCACCGGTACTATTTAACTTGCATTAAACTTTTTTTATGGGGAAGCGGGCAGAGGGGGGAGCGCTAGCGGAGGGGGTGGGGGGAATCTCCGACCCCCCCCCCCCCCCCGTGATCGGGGCATGCTCCCCCCTTATGCCTGCGACCCCATAGGGGGGCCGTATTCGTGTTCGGCCGGCCATTGAGCAGTTCGGGCGAACCCGAACAGTTTGGCCGAACACCATTAGGTGTTCGGCCGAACTCGAACATCACCTGAACAGGGTGATGTTCTGCAGAACCCGAATAGTGGCGAACACTGTTCGCCCAACACTAATTGAACCCTGCTGCTACCCTAATCACCGGGCTCTGCTTTCAGGGCTCCATTCTGTGTGTCCCCCCCTTCCTTTGAGGGAGGCCACCCCCACTCCACAACCTGCACTCAGCGCCCCTGGTCCTGCTGCTGCCCTTCCACCCACTCGTCGGGCACCCCTAGGCAACTCTGACCACTGTCTAATCCACCTCATACCCACCTACAGGAGACACCTTGAGTCTTCCAAGCCAGTCCCCAAGACCGTAAGAAAGTGGACAGAGGAAGCTAAACTGCAGCTACAGGCCTGCTTTGATTGCACGGACTGGGAGGCCCTTAAGGCACCCTGCCTGGAAGAATGGACGGAGAACGTCATCTCCTACATCAGCTTCTGCGAGGAGTTGTGCATCCCCACAAAGACATTTAGGGTCTACCCTAATAACAAGCCTTGGTTTAAGGGCAAGCTATGCCGGCTCTGGAAAATTAAGGAAGGAGCGCACAAGTCCGGCACACCGGAGGAGTTCAAGGCAGCCAGGTACACCCTTAAGCGTGAACTTAACGCTGCAAAGTAGGACTACTCCAGCAAGTTAGGCCTCAGCCTTTGATCCAACAACGCACGGGAGGTCTGGCAAGGCTTCAGGGCAGCCACGAACTTCAAACCTCCTCCTCAACACGCTCCCCTGAGCCTTGCATTAGCGGAAAAACTAAACGAATTCTACTGTAGGTTCGAAAACCAACCCTCCACCATCGGTGACCACGGAGCCACCCCCATGGCACCCCCCTCATCCACTTCCCCTAGCACGGACAGGGCCCTCCCAGTACCGTTAGAAGTCCAAGTGACCGACATTCTCAGGCACCTCCGGAAACTAAATCCAAGGAAAGCCTCTGGCCCAGACGGCATGTTATCCATGTGCCTGAGAACATGCGCTAGCCAGCTAGCCCCTGTACTGACTGCCATTTTTCAGAACTCCCTGACAAGGGGTAAAGTACCCTCCTGCCTCAAAAGGTCCACCATCATCCCTGTACCAAAAAAAAACAGGTGACATGGACCTCAACAACTACAGACCCGTTGCCGTGACCCCAACTGTCATGAAGATCTTTGAAAAACTGGTCCTCAGACATCTGAAAGGCTCCACCGATGCTCTCCTAGATCCACTTTGCATACAGAGCAAACAGGTCCACAGAGGATGCCATCAACATCAGTCTGGAATTCATCATGAAACATCTGGACAGACCCAACACCTGCGCTAGGATCCTCTTCTTAGACTTCAGCTCTGCTTTTAATACAATCAGTCCGGTCATCCTGCATAACAACTTAGCGCAACTTGGGCTTGATCAAACTCTCTGCGATTGGATCAAAGACTTTCTCACAAATAGGACACAATAAGTCAAACTCGGCAGCTGCCTCTCCCGAGTGAGGACCACAAACACCGGCGCCCCCCAAGGCTGCGTACTGTCCCTGATCCTTTTTTCCCTGTATACGAACGGCTGCACCTCAACTGCCGACTGCGTAAAGTTCATCAAATTTGCGGACGACACCACCATACTGGGCCTCATCAGCGGTGAGGATGAACGCTCCTACTACAGTGAGATCGAGCGCATCTGCAACTGGTGCAAGTAAAACATGCTCGTCCTTAATGCTGCAAAGACTGTCGAGCTGGTTGTGGATTTCAGGAAGCGCCCTCCCCCACTTGACCTGATCTTCATCGCAGGCACAGAGGTCACCAGAGTATCAAGTGTTCGGTTCTTGGGCACTACCATCACCAATGACTTGAGATGGAGGGAAAACACCACTAAATGCCAAAAGGAGGCTCAGCAACGGCTGTTTTTCCTAAGACAGCTAAGGAAGTTTGGCATGCCGCAGGAGCTGATGTCAAGCTTCTACACTGCCACCACCATCGAGTCTATCCTGTGCTCCTCCATCATCGTCTGGTATAGCGGTGCCACCACAAGCGACAAGTACAGACTACATAGAGTTATCAATGCCGCAGAAAGAATTATCGGTATACCCTTGCCACCACTGGACCTCCTCCATGCTTCCAAGCTGAGAACAAGGGCAAATAGGATCACGCAAGACCCCCTCCACCCCGCCGGTCGCTTTTTCAACCGCATGCGCTCCTACCAATGCTATAGAGCTATTTCCACCAAAACCTCCAGACATAGAAACTCCTTTTTCCCTCAAGCAGTGCGCCTTCTGAACTCAAGCCATGCACACAGCAAAGCTAAATAGCAGGTCTGTCACCCAGACCTAAATAGCTTGTATGCACTTAACCTGGGGCGATTCTTCATTTCATTAGAACTTACAACTACGACTATTTAACCAAATAGCAGGACCAGCTGCTACCAGCTGCTACGTTCTACGTCTGTTCATTTTGCACATGTACTTGCACTACTATGTTTTCAATGCCTGCATCTGTTCTTCAATGCATTTCTGTATTGCTACTTGCTAGTTATGTTCTGTTGTTGTTGTTGTTGTTGTTGTTGTTCTTGCACTATGCTCCATGCCAATGTGTACCACAAATAATTCCGGGTGCGGCAACTGCTGCACTTGGCGAAATAAATTGATTCTGATTCTAATTCTGATGTTCTCAATGAACCCAAAAAACTCATTAATATCAAAGCTGAATATTTTTGAAAGTAGTTTGTAGTTTATTTTTAGATTTAGCTATTTTAGGGGGATAGCTGTGTGTGCAGGTGACTATTACTGTGCATAATTATTAGGCAACTTAACAAAAAACAAATATATACCCATTTCAATTACCCATGTCCCCGATACATTTCCCGTGACCAAGTTTCCCTCCCTCGTGTCACCGCTTCTCTCCCTCATGTCACCGCTACTTCCCTGTGACACTGCTAAAGTCCCTGGGTGTATCTGCTCCCCATGTAAATAAGTACGTGTGTAGCTGCAGGCTCTTCCCTCTCTAGCAGCGCCCGCGGGGATAGCCGACCAGTTCACCGAACTTCTCGCTCTAGTGTTGGCTTGTACTGATGACGCGTCAGTACAAGTTGCGGTCACTAGAGCGAGAAGTTCGGCGGTAAAGAGGCCGGCTATCCCCGCGGGCGCTGCTGGAGAAGCAAGAGCCTGCCGCTACACACGTACTTTTTTACATGGGGAGAAGATACACCCAGGGACTTTAGCGGTGTCACGGGGAAGTAGCGGTGACATGCGGGAGGGAAGCGGTGACATGGGGGAGGGAAACTTGGTCACAGGAAATGTATCGGGGACACTGTTAATGGAAGTGCAGGACAGAGCAGCAAACAGGCAGGGAATCCCCGACATGGCGGTGGGTTGCGGTTCGAATCGGCGGGCATTCATAAGTCGGGGATTCCCTGCCTTTGCCGTATAAGACGCAGGGACTTTTTCACCCCATTTTTGGGGGAGAAAAAGTGCGTCTTATACGGCGGAAAATACGGTACTTATTTTTGCCAGTGAAACCAATATAACATCTTAACATTCACAAATATACATTTCTGACATTCAAAAACAAAACAAAAACAAATCAGTGACCAATATAGCCATCTTTCTTTGCAAGGACACTCAAAAGCCTGCCATCCATGGATTCTGTCAGTGTTTTGATCTGTTCACCATCAACATTGCGAGCAGCAGCAACCACAGCCTCCCAGACACTGTTCAGAGAGGTGTACTGTTTTCCTTCCTTGTAAATCTCACATTTTATGATGGACCACAGGTTCTCAATGGGGTTCAGATCTGGTGAACAAGGAGGCCATGTCATTAGTTTTTCTTCTTTTATACCCTTTCTTGCCAGCCACGCTGTGGAGTACTTGGACGCGTGTGATGGAGCATTGTCCTGCATGAAAATCATGTTTTTCTTGAAGGATGCAGACTTCTTCCTGTACCACTGCTTGAAGAAGGTGTCTTCAAGAAACTGGCAGTAGGACTGGGAGTTGAGCTTGACTCCATCCTCAACCCGAAAAGGCCCCACAAGCTCATCTTTGATGATACCAGCCCAAACCAGTACTTCACCTCCACCTTGCTGGCGTCTGAGTCGGACTGGAGCTCTCTGCCCTTTACCAATCCAGCCACGGCGCCCATCCATCTGGCCCATCAAGACTCACTCTCATTTCATCAGTCCACAAAACCTTAGAAAAATCAGTCTTGAGATATTTCTTGGCCCAGTCTTGACGTTTCAGCTTGTGTGTCTTGTTCAGTGGTGGTTGTCTTTCAGCCTTTCTTACCTTGGCCATGTCTCTGAGTATTGCACACCTTGTGCTTTTGGGCACTCCAGTGATGTTGCAGCTCTGAAATATGGCCAAACTGGTGGCAAGTGGCATCTTGGCAGCTGCACGCTTGACTTTTCTCAGTTCATGGGAAGTTATTATCGGTACTGCCGATACAGGAAGCGGAGGATGGCGGGGTGGGAGCGATCCAGGCTTATGGGGCCCCAGGTATGTATAAATCCTTTTCCTATTTTAGCTGGCCATTCGTCTCTGGTTCCCTTTAAGCGTGCAGTTTTTCCCCATACACGTATGCCTTTTTTGGGAGTTTTATTTGTTTTATTGGCAGTCAAGTATAATTGGCGCACTGCTCTGCAAACATGAGTCCCTGCTTTTATTCTGAGCCTAAGATCTATGTGTAAAATGCCCCCCCCCCCCCCCACTATTTCCAACCCATTTTGCAGAAGTTTCCCTCATTTTGCAATTTTTTTCAGCTCGGGTACCCATTGACTTCAATTAGGCTCGGTGTTCGGCCGAATATCCCGAACATCCGGACCATGTTCGGCCGAGCCGACCCGAACCCGAATATCTGGGCGTTCGATCAACACTAATAATGACACACTGACTGACACTTTAGGATCCCAGAATGACACACTGACACTTGTGGATCCCAGAATACTGACACGCTGACACTTGTGGATCCCAGAATAATGATACACTGACACTTGGGAGTCCCAGAACAATGACACACTGACACTTGGTAGACACAGAACAGTGACACACTGACACTTGGGGATCCCAGAATAATGACACATTGAAACTTGGGGATCTGGGAATAATGACACATTGACACTTGGGAATCCCAGAATAATGACACACTGACACTTGGGGGTCACAGAGCAATGACACACTGACACTTGTGGGAGACCGAACAATCACACTTGGTGGTCAATGATCAATGACAAATGTAAAGACAGAACAATAAGCCATATGCACAAACAGCTGCTTTTTTTACATGAGTAGCTTATCCTGCATTGCGCACATAGCGCAACTCATGTTACGTACACCACGCTACCGTTAATGGTATAACCCACCTTACTCTAAGTGTAAGTGTGTCATTATTCTGGGTTTCCTAAGTGTCAGTGTTGCAAATCAAGGATAGGAGGCGCCCAATGATATATATATTTCAATGTAATCAGAAGATATGTAAGAAAAAGGTTTGGTCCTACCTTCAGATAAGGAGGACTCACTAATAACATTCAAGAGTAATTTTATTAGAGCACTGGACAACAGGTTGCACCGCCCACAGCGGCTTCCTCAGGTCAATAACAGTTCAATATGGCGCATATAGAGGTCTCGGGCGCCTTCTGATTGCATTGAAATACATATCATTGGTTACCTCCTATCATTGATTTGCACCACTTAACCCTTTCGGCAAGGGACCAGGCGAGTTGACTCCTATCCTGGCTGGCTTTTTTCTCAGAGCTGTGACTGATCTCCTTACAAAGGCCGAGAGTGGATGGTAATTCCCCTCCTGTTCAGTCATTGCGTTTAAGCAACCCAATTTTGTGAGTATATCGTCTTCACTACTACAACTTTCACAACCTCCAAGGACGTACTACACCAGATTGGGCTCCCAGTGTCTTTTGTGTTTTTCTCCTATCTTCTTTCAAGTTAGTGTCCGCATATCAATGATCTAGAACAGGGGTCCCCAACCTTTTTGAGCCCGGGGCCCACTATCCCAATCAAACTTTTCTCCTGGCCCCTGGGGGGGGGGGGATTTGGGGGTGTGGTTAGTGGCGGCAGCCCCCCCCCCCCTTTTCCCCCCAGATTTTGAGTGTAGTATATAGGCAAGTAGGTATCTAGGTATAGTTGCCCCCAGTATAGGTAGCTAACACAGTTGCCCCTGTATAAGGACTATAGTTGCCCCAGTATAGTTAGTTAGGTAGTATAGTTACCCCAATATAGCTAGTACAGTTACCGCAGTATAGCAAGTATAGTTAGCCCAGTATAGCAAGTACAGTTACCACAGTATAGCAAGTACAAAGTACAGTTACCACAGTATAGCAAGTACAGTTACCACAGTATAGCAAGTACACTTAGCCCAGTATAGCAAGTACAGTTAGCCCAGTATAGCTAGTACAGTTACCACAGTGTAGCAAGTACAGTTAGCCCAGTATAGCTAGTACAGTTACCACAGTATAGCAAGTACAGTTAGCCCAGTATAGCTAGTACAGTTACCACAGTATAGCAAGTATAGTTAGCCCAGTATAGCAAGTACAGCTAGCCCAGTGTAGCCAGTAGTTACCCTAGTATAGCTGCCCCAGTGTCACCAGTACAGTTAGCCCAGTATAGCCAGTAGCTACCCCAGTATAGCTGCCCCAGTGTAGCTAGGATAGGTGCCCTCTCCCCCCCGCAGCCGCCGCTCCTGTTACCTTATGAGCGGGCGGTCGCTTCCTTCCTTATATTCCCCATAGCTCCTCTCCTCATTGCAGCATCTCGTATTACAGCAGCGTATCCTGCGCGGCTGCTGTAAGGAAGGGAAGGAAGCAGGGCTGCGGCTTCCTGTAGCGGTGATCGCCATTACCATGGGAACCGCTGCCCCGCCTCCTTCCCTCCTTGCAGCAGCTGCACAGGTAGCGCTGCTGTAATAAGAAATGCTGCAAAGAGGAGAGGGGCTATGGGGAATATAAGGAAGGAAGCGGCCGCCCGCTCATAAGGTAACAGGAGCTGCGGCCGTGGGGGGGAGAAGGAGAAAGGCAAGATCCGCCGCGGCCCCTCAGAAATCTGCCCACGGACCACCAGGGGGCCGAGGCCCCCAGGTTGGGGACCTCTAATCTAGAATACCAATTGTAATCCTGTCATTGTTCTGGAAAGCCCAAGTGTCAGTGACTCATTGTCTTGTGTCTTCACATTTCAGTGTGTCTTTGTTAGCGAGGTTGTGATTGTTCTGGGACCTCAGATGTCACTGCTTTAGTGTTTGAACTCTATCAAACAAATGTCTGAAATCTGTTTCCCTTCAGGGATCAAGATTGATGCAACTCAGGCAACAGTTTGGGGCCTGGGGGTCACTCCGTGGTCCCTAAAGATCCAGCATGCTGGATCTTTAGGCAGCATCGAGTGGCCGCTGTACTCACACTAAATACTCGCTACATTCATGCCTAAAGGTGCCCATACATACATTTTGTTAAATTATTCTATTAGATCGAATATAAAGATTTTTCAAAAATGTCCGATCGGATTTTTATTGAAAAAACTGGATAATCGATAATTTTTTCTTGATCTAAAAAAAGATTATTTTAAGGACTATAGGCTTACAATCGGCTTTACACACAGGCAAGCTGATAGCATCTGCAGCCCTCAGCCTTTGACACTGTGCCAGACAAACAACATGGCTGCCCTCGTATCTCAGGAATAAATAATCATAAACTTTTGAAGCTGTCTGCAGCTAGATATGCTGTGTAAACTATCTAAACTTTAGATAAGGTATATAGACAAGTTACTTGTTACAGTTAGTTTTTCATCCTGGATCTGCTTTAATCTAGTGTGTGTTTGTAGCTTTAGCATGCCAGATATCTGTGCCTCTCCAAAGCAAACAGGTAGGCATTTTAGCTTTAATCTGTTTATAGGAGATACCCGAGAACATCCTGGCATCCTTGCTACGTTCTCAGTCTTGGTAATAAGGCAGCACCATAAACGTCTCTTGCTACACTTCCAAGCAATCCAACTTATATATATTTACCCAGCTTTTTATGATTAGTTTTTCTCTAGCAGCCCTTTGAAAAGCATATGATTAAAAAAAAACAAATTAGCCATAAGAATAATAAATAAACATTTTACCGGAGGTTGTAGAGTGTCTCCAGGCCCAGCAGAATCATGTATATTTAAATCAATCACAGTGATTCATTTAGGACGGAGTTTATTTGGAACAAAAGAGTCCGATCCCAAGTGAGGACGCCAATTTGCATTTATATGGAGTCTGATGAGAACGAGGAGCAGTGTGTCATTAAAAATATGGTTGGAGCGCTTTGTTTATTAACATCTATGTCATCTGAACTGTCCTCTTCAAGGGGATGAATTTGCCTCATCTCCCGCCTGCGTGTGCAATACGAAGAGAGATTATTAGAGGCGCTGGAACTAAGTTTTTTTGTGAGTTTTTCTTGTCGTCATCTGTTTAGTGACCAAACTTCATATTCCTAGCTATAGTTATTTATATTAAGCTATATATACATTCAATTATAAATATAATATACTGTATATATACAGACGGGACTCTTGGCCACTCTTTAAAGCATACATACAAACGCTTTAAGTGTATCCAAGGCGGTTTTTAATGTAAAAAAAAGAGGTTAACAGAAGGATATTCCCATCTGAAGGACATGTCTCGGAATCGGTTGAAAAGGGCGCCTGAGCCATCTGTATTAAAAGGGCACCTCTGTCCTCAGACTTCAATGTTATTTCTACGAATCTCGGCTACAAGGTGGTGAAAAGGGCGCCCGAGTTTTCGTTTCAGCCACAAGGTTTTCGATTTGGCTACAAAAGGCCGCCCTTTTGTAGTCAAGATTTTTTATTCGACTACAAGGTTTTTGATTCGGCTGCAAAAGGACGCCCTTTTATAGCCGAGATTTTTGATTCGGCTACAAGGTTTTTGATTCGGCTACAAAAGGCTGCCCCTTTTATAACTGAGATTTTTGATTCAGCTACAACAGGCTGCCCTTTTATAGCTGGGATTTTTGATTCGGCTACAAGGTTTTTGGTACGGCTACAAAAGGGTGCCCTTTTACAGCTGAGATTTTTGATTCAACTACACGGTTTGGCTACAAGGTTTTTGATTCGGCTACAAAAGCACCACCTTTCTGTGTGAAAGTAGGGAGAAGTTAGGTCATAGGAATCACCAGGGGGCTAGGGTTAGCCACCACCAGGAGGGGTCTTAGGGTTAGATATACCACCAGAAGGGGGTTAGGCGTAGGCACCACTGGGGGGGTAGGCGTAGGCACCACCAGGGGAGGGCTTAGGGTTAGGCACCACTAGAGGTTGGTTAAGGCTAGCACCACCAGGGGGGTTTAGGGACATGCACCACCAGGGGGGTCTTAGGTTTAGGCACCACCAGGGGAGGGTTCTGTATGAGAGTAGGGAGAAGCTAGGTCACAGTAATCACTGGGGGACTTAAGGTTAGACACCACTGGGGGTTAGGGTTAGGCACCATCAGGGGGGGGGGGGGGTTAGGGTTAGGCACCACCGGTGGGTCTTAGGGTTAGGTGCCACTGGGGGGGGGGGGGTCTTAGGGTTAGGCACCACCAGGGGAAGGTTCTTTGTGAGAGTAGGGAGAAGTTAGGTCATAGTTATCACCTTTCTTGGTTGTATCATTTTTCTAGGCTATATCCAGCGCCCTATTTTAGCCCAACAAATTTTGCCTATAACAGCATCCTTTTTATAAACTAATACTAGCTTTCCGGCAATACCAGGCACCTTTTGTACCCGATTTTGGCATCTCGGCTACACCAAGTGCATTTTGTAGGCAATTTTGGCATCTCTTGTACACTAGGCCTTTTTTGCAGCCGAATTAGGCATGTCTACTACACCAGACGCCCTTTTTAGCTGTATTTGGCATTTCGACTACACCAGGAGCCCTTTGTAGCCGAATCTGGATTTTTTTCGTCTATATCAGGTGCCCTTTTTTCCAGTCGCCCTTTTCAAATGTATGCATTGACAGACTCCCAGTGGAAGAGATAATTGCTCCTCTAAAATAGAAGTCCCACTTAAATAATTAAGTTCCTACAATCCTGGCCAAAAGTTTTGAGACTGTCAAAAATATTAGTTTTCACAAAGTTTGCTGCTAAACTGCTTTTAGATCTTTGTTTCAGTTGTTTGTGTGATGTACTGAAATATAATTACAAGCACTTCATACGTTTCAAAGGCTTTGTCAATTACATGAGATTTATGCAAAGAGTTAGTATTTGCAGTGTTGGCCCTTCTTTTTCAGGACCTCTGCAATTCGACTGGGCATGCTCTCAATCAACTTCTGGGCCAAATCCTGACTGATAGCATCCCATTCTTTCATAATCACTTCTTTGAGTTTCTCAGAATCAGTTGGTTTTTGTTTGTCCACCCGCCTCTTGAGGAATGACAACAAGTTCTCAATGGGATTAAGATTTGGTGAGTTTCCAGGCCATTGACCCAAAATTTCAACGTTTTGGTCCCGAGCCACTTAGTAATCACTTTTGCGTTATGACACGTGCTCCATCGTGCTGGAAAATGGATTGTCCTTCTCAAAACTGTTGTTGGATTGTTGGAAGAAGTTGCTGTTGGATGGTGTTTTGATACCATTCTTTATTCATGGCTGTGTTTTTTGGCAAAATTGTGAGTGAGCCCACTCCCTTGGATGAGAAGCAACCCCACACATGAATGGTCTCAGGATGCTTTACTGTTGGCATGACACAGGACTGATGGTAGTGCTCACCTTTTCTTCTCCTGACAAGCCTTTTTCCAGATGCCCCAAACAACCGGAAAGGGGCTTCATCAGAGAATATGACTTTGCCCCAGTTCTCAGCAGAGCATTCACTATACTTTCTGCAGAAGATCAATCTGTCCCTGATGTTTTTTGGGGAGAGAAGTGGCTTCTTGGCTGCCCTTCTTGACACCAGGCCATCTTCCAAAAGTCTTTGCCTCACTGTGTGTGCAGATGCGCTCACACCTGCCTGTTGCCATTCCTAAACAACCTCTGCACTGGTTGCACTCCGATCCCGTAGCTGAATCCTCTTTAGGAGACGATCCTAGCGCTTGCTGGACTTTCTTGGATGCTCTGAATCCATCTTAACAAGAATTGAACCTCTTTCCTTGAAGTTCTTGATGAATCTATAAATTGCTGATTTAGGTTCAATCTTACTAGCCACAATATCCTTGCTCTTGAAGCCATTTTTATGCAACGCAATGATGATAAAGGGTGTATGACAGTGCATCCTGATTGGCTGACGAGCGCCTGCTGACCATTTCAATGTAGCCTGATGCATGTACTGCTGTGTTCTAATGCTTGTGTGTGTCGAATTTAGCATTCAGTATGGAGGCAGTGTTGGTGGGCTTTTTGGATGTGAGAGGTCCAGAGCCTGGGTGTGAGAGGTCCAGGCCCACCTGCACTCCCCTCCAGGTATCGCATGCTGGCCATTGTGCGAACCAATCGTATGTTTTTTAAACGTTTTTTTTCTTCAGCTCTAGGACACGGCGGACAGGTGAGCGGTTAGGGAGGGACCCCCGGGGGAGGGATGCCTGCACGGGGCGGTCCTGCTAGTGACGCAATCGTGCGATTGCGTCCAACTGAAGCCTCCCACCTGAATGCTAATGGCTGCTAGATGTGGTATGGCAGGTAAAGGGTGTATGACAGTGCATCCTGATTGGCTAACGAGCGCCTGTTGACCATTTAAATGTAGCTGGATGCATGTACTGCTGTGTTCTATTGCTTGTGTGTGTAGAAGATCAATCTGTCCCTGATGTTTTTTTGCGAGAGAAGTGGCTTCTTTGCTGCCCTTCTTGACACCAGGCCATCTTCCAAAAGTCTTTGGCTTACTGTGTGTGCAGATGCGCTCACACCTGCCTGCTGCCATTCCTGAGCAACCTCTGCACTGGTTGCACTCCGATCCCGCAGCGGAATCCTCTTTAGGAGACGATCCTGACCCTTGCTGGACTTTCTTGGATGCTCTGAATCCATCTTAACAAGAATTGAACCTCTTTCCTTGAAGTTCTTGATGAATCTATAAATTGCTGATTTAGGTTCAATCTTACTAGCCACAATATCCTTGCCTTTGAAGCCATTTTTATGCAACGCAATAATGGCTGCATGCGTTTCTTTGCTGGTCACCATGGTTAACAATGGAAGATCAATGATTTCAAGCATCACCCTCCTTTTAACATGTTAAGTCTGCCATTCTAACCCAATCAACCTGACATAATGATCTCCAGCCTTGTGCTCATCAACATTCTCACCTGAGTTAACAAGACGATTACTGAAATGATCTCAGCAGGTCCATTAATGACAGCAATGACATGCAGTGGAAAGGTTTTTGGGGATTCAGTTAATTTTCATGGCAAAGAAGGACTATGCAATTCATCTGAACACTCTTCATAACATTCTGGAGTATATGCAAATTGCTATTATAAAAACTTAAGCACCAACTTTTCTAATTTCCAATATTTTTGACAGTCTCAAAACTTTTGGCCAGGTCTGTAGTATCCTGCCAAGTGACCTAGTGCAGAATGGCTTCAGTTATTGGCACCACAGTATAAATTGCTACAGATAATTCAGTCGGCTAGCAGGCATGCTTCTGAAGTTCTCCTGCAACACAAGCTCCATAGTAATGACCTCACAGAGTAGGGCTTATTAGGTGGCCAAGTCCCTGGACTCATGATTATTGATGAACTTTTTTTATTTTTTTTACTCCTTGCTTCTTTGGCTAACTTTTCAAAAAACATGAAATGATCCAAGATGGCGCCGGGTGAGGACGCCACGGCCACAGGGCTCCGGTCTTTTTCTCTCTCTCTCCCCTAACTCCCCCTCTGGCGACCTCCCGACCACCTCCACCCACCTGGTAATGATGCAGGGGCCACGGAGGAGCCTCGCGGGCTGCGGGAGGATCGGGAGGTAGCGGGTGGGGATCGCCGTCCGGGGAGTCACTGCTGCCAGGGGACCCGGGACGCTCTGGAGCCAGGGGACGCCGCAAGCAGTGCCACCTTCACGCTGCGCATGTTCCGCCTCTCCTACCGGGGACCACACAGAGAGGGGCAGCGGCGGCTCCACACTGCCCACGGCCGATCTTGAATGGCTGAAGGGCTGCCGCCTGGGAAGAGGCCGCCACGTGCTCCTGCTGCCATCACCAGCCACGTGCTCCCGCTGCCTCTACCAGCCGTCCAGGGCCACCAGAGACCTCCCCATCACCGGGCGGCTGACCCCGACATATGCAGCTCAGGATTGCTGGGGTTGCCGGTCCCCCTCCACCACCGGGTCGCCCAGGGACCAGCAGGAGAACAAGGGACACCCTCCACATGCAGAGGAGGCCTGACTGCAGCGGCTCCCCCAGTCACCAGGGGAACGACCACGCTGCCACCATGTCAATGGAGGGCCTGTAAATGGAGGGCCTATGGCTGCCCCATCGCAGCCACAGAGAAGGTATGCTGCCCCTGGCCTGTCCATCACTGCTGCCCAGCCAGGGTGCTCCCCCCCGGCACTATGTCCACCATTGCTGCCCAGCCAAGGTGCCCCCCCAGCCTCATGCCCACCACTGCTGCCCAGCCAGGGTGCCCCCCTGGCCCTATGTCCACCAATGCCGCCCAGCCGGGGTGCCCCCCAGCCTCATGTCCACCCCTGCTGCCCAGCCAGGGTGGCCCCAGGCCCCACGTCCACCACTGCTGCCCAGTAAGGGTGCCCCCTGGCACCACAGGACCCCCACTGCGTCTGCACCCTCATTACCCAGCCGTGCGGACTTTGAAATTAGGAGCGCTTCTCCTCGAGCAACCTGGCTCAAGTGAACTCTGCCGTCTGCCTCCATCAAGATCCCCCTCAGCTTCCTTTCTACTTTTCGCGGACAATCGGTAGCACCTGTCTAGTTGGGAGCGTGTCGCTGTGTAGCGTCCAGTGCCGAAAATGGCAGCGCTCATATCAGCTCTCAGGCTGCTCCTCCAGTCCCACTCTTTTTCTGTTCCTGCTATCAGTGTATGTTGCTATGTTGTATTACGTTAATCGTACGTGTAGGCTGTAATGCTCTGTTTTTGCTTTTGTTTTTGCTTTTATTGTTTATACGTATGTACCATGCTTACCTGTATACGACGCTCTGCTTAAATGTACGCACAAACTGTAATGTTGTCCTATGTATGCTTGTCCAATGTCTACGTTTGTACCATGCTTAACCGTGCTATTTTCTTGTTTTTCATCAACGACCCTGTATGCGCCAAAACCAATTCCGGGTACAACCCACCGTTGTACTTGGCGAAATAAATTCTGATTCTGATTCTGATTCTGATTCTGAAATGAGAGTAAAATACATAATAGAAAATAGAGAGTGTTGGTGCAGAGGCATCAATCAGAAAAACATCTCAAATCTGTTAAAGATGGAGGTGGTAGACTTACCTCCAACATTCAAAACACAGGATGTGTAATTTCAAACAGCAATTCTTTATTTGTGAAAACAAACCCCACAATCATAACTCCACATGCTACCTGTTTCGTGGGCAAACCCGCTTCCTCAGGCAATATCGTGGAGCATCTGTTAGTCCAGTGTAGTAAACCTGGCGCCTATAATATCATCCGTCAATAAGAGTATGGGGAGGGTTAATCCAGGGTGATTTTAAATCGTTTTTAGGGGTGCAGCTGGCTCATAATTGCCTCTGTTTAAGGAAGACCCTTGCAAATATACTGAACTTATTATTGCATCAAAAAATGTCTCCATGGCAGAGGCGTAGCTAAATATCATGTGGCCCCAGAGCCAAAGCCGGATGTATGCTTTTCCCAACTTTCTTGTGGCCCCAATTCCATGTTCAGCATCCCTCCGCCCATCCCATGTCTAGCCTCATCTTCCATATGTAACATTCATGTACAGCAGTCCCTCTCTGTCAGGTAGCACAGAATGACAAGATCTGGCCACTATGCATGGACAGTCCTTTATTCATACAATGGATCAAATGATCAATACTGTACAGCTGTGTATTAGTAGAAAACGGCAGATATGCAAAGGACAATAACGCAGAGAGGAAAACAGACAGGGCACTAGAGCTGTTTCGCGCTGAAAATGCTGCTTGCTTATGTGCTTGTCACTCCTAGATGTATGCATACCACCCAACATTAAGATAACAGAGGAACATTTAAGCCATACCCCAATCACACCCCTAATCACATCCCTGGCACACCCCTAATCATGCTTACCATAACAAATTCATTACAAAAGTACAGTATGTTGTTTTATAATTCAAACTACGCTGGTCCAATCTATCCTAGTTAATTTTCCTCCATATTAACATATGAAAATAAGAAATATATCAATTTAAATGATGAGAATAAAGTTTAGAGTCAATGAAACACATTTTTCAGTAGAAAAAACACATATATATATATATATATATACGTATTTACATAGATCTGTACATCATTCCTGAAAGAGGGCCAATTGAGGAAGAAAGAAAGACAGAGGGACAGGGTTCCCAAATAGGGACTGTCCCTCCAAAAGAGGGACAGTTGGGAGCTACGTGTATGGCCGACTGGGAGTCACAGCAGTGGAACTGGTGACAATTTACACTGCAGGGGCACAGGGGAGGAGATTCACACTTTAGGGCAGCCAGGCATTCGTCTGTAGGGATGGCCCAGCCTAGGTGAACTCATGGAGAAGCATGTGATCAGGCTGATCAGCTGATAGATTTGTAAGCCTCTGATTTGCTGTGATGACTTCCTGGTTTAACACATGATCATGACCAGCAAATCAGAGCCTTACAAATCTGTTAGCTGATCAGACTGATCACATGCTTCTTCATGAGTTCTCCTAGGCTGGGCCATCCCTATTCGTCAGACATTGCGATATTGAAAGCCATTACCTCCGTACATGGGTTAAAGTATTTCCAACCAAGATCTTTCCAGCATGCCCAATCAACTCATTCAACTGATTTGGGCCCAAAATGGGATAAATATTTGATCAGGAATGCTTGTTGCGGCACTAATTTTTATCTGATTTGATAAAATGATCTGGGTTGTAACTGAGTCTGTAATTTCCTCCTTCACGAAGTTGCACCCATCTTTCGTCATTAGATCGCTGCCCACTTGTGTGACCAATATCACATGATTAGAGACAGTGGCTCATATGCAATCCACTTTTTCTCCTCAGTTTTATCCTAAGAGATCATTTTACAGCTTCAATTTAAATTAACTTTGTAGCACTTTGCAATGGAAAAGGTACCAAAAAGTAGGTGAAAAAGTGTTACATTTATTTTGAGTATTTGTTTGCTTGCTGATGGCGTAAAAGGCATTTTATTGGCAAGTTGTAAAAATTAATTGAGAAAAGTTAATTGCGTATGGGCCCTTGTTATAAAATTCTTTTAAAACCACCAGCGAGTGAGAAAATACCCAAAATAATTTCGACAATACTTTGTCATCTACTTTTTGGTTCCTTTTTCATTTGTATAGTGCTGAAAAGTTATTTTTAAAAAAAGTTTAAATTTATCTCCTCAGGAGAAAAAAAAAATTAATATACAACTTTAATATATAACTTTTTCTCCTAAATTTTCTCCAAGTTGATATTTTCAAAATTGTCAATTAAATGCCTTTTAATTCACCAGTAAGCAAGAACATTCTCAGAATAAGTTTGCCTGTACCCTTTCACAAACTTTTTGGTACTTTTTTAATTGCAGAGTGCTGAAAAATTATTTTAAACAGAAGATAAAACATTATTTTAAACAGAAGATAAAAAATTCTAGTCGGAGAGGAATGCACTGCCTCTGCTGTGATAGGGAGAAGTTATGCACGCCCCCTGCAGGCTCTGTGTGTGTGCTTTGTTTATACCTCACAGACAGGTCTCTGCTCTCCGTTTCAGGTGTCTGAGGGGGGAGGGAGCTGCCCATGCTGAGAAATTGTGAGAATCCCTGACAGGAGTGCAGATAATTCACTAATAACAAAAACTTGTAGTATACTGTAACTATATATATATATATATATATATATATATATATATATATATATATATATATATATATATATATATATATACACACACACACACACACACACACACACACACAAACCTCACTTCCTGGTTAGCGGAAATGTTTTTTGTTTGCAAACACTGCCTACAACTGGCGATTAAAAGCCAGGATCACGGCGGGGAGCGGTGGAAGCAGCAAAGAGGGATCTAGGAGATCACAGTGACTCGATTGGTATGTTTTTTATTGTACATATCGGACAGTACAGAGTCTCTTTAACCTTTTGGTATTTTTAAGGGTAGGTGAGGCAAAGCGTTGGCACTGCAGACTAGAGTGAGGAGCATCCACCTGGTTCGGTTGGCTCATATAAGATCCATCAACCGCATGCTCTGACCGACAAACAACAAATGATGGGGAAAGGCAATAATGGCGAATCAGCAGATGGCTGATTTCTTGGGGCAATGGTATTCCTGAACAGCAATTACAAATGCATGAGCTTGTGCAGGAACTAACAATGGAGGTGCACATACTGTACCAGTCCTGGTGGGCAGCAGTGGGGTGGTGGGTGCAAGCCACTGGTTGCCTGACGGCTGTTTCACGCGAAGCAGTGCTTCTATGGAGACTTTTGGTATTTTTGTCAGTTGCAGAGTGCTAAAAAGTTACTTTAAACAGAAGACAAAAAATATAATTCTAGGAGAAAATGTAGGAGAAAAAGTGAATTCAATAAGGGCAAATGAGTGCTGGCCAGGGGGAATAGTTTAGTAGGGAGGGGTGGGAGGCATGTTGTGGACACAATTTGCAACTCAGGCCTAAGTCACCCTCCATAAACAGTTGGACACAGGTTCGTTTTATGGCAATAGCATTCAATTCTACAGCCCAGACTAGCACAGAACAGTAGCTGGAAATACAATAATTATTCTGTTTTGTATTGTAGCTCCTCTGGCCAGAGCTGGACTGGCACCGTCCTCTATCACAGCCAATCTGGCCAACTCTGTCATTGGCTGCGTGGGCTGCTGGCTAATTCGGTGCTGGGCTGCATTACATATTTTTCAGGGAACGCTGCCAACACATCAAAGTGAACTTCTGAAAAGGAATAAAAAGCTGGCGGCAAACTCACTTTAATGATGTTACGGAACTGAGAGGCCTAATTAAATTCCAGATTTGTTCCTTCTTTTAAAGTGGCATTATTCTCCAAAGAATATTCTGCCAAAAAATACAATAATGTAAAAAAAAAAAAATACACATTGGGTACTGGCTTACAAAAGCTGTAATTTACAAAGTACTTAGTTAAAGGGACTCTGAGCACCTCTAATGGGCATGCCTTTAAGACTCCGACCAGTACTGAAAAGTACTTAAAAATGCATACTATTCCCTAGCGTGTGCTCTCCTCTTTCATTTGATGAATGAATTACCTTTCTACACCAAATAGTTTTCATTTGATTTCAATTAAAAAATCACGGCTGCAATCTTGGCTATGTTATAACTTCCGGGTCACCCCTGTCTTCTCTGTTAGAGAAGTACATCACTGAATGAAGCAGGAAGAGGAAGTGACACGCATGGCCATTGCAAGAGGCTCCTCCAAAGGGGTCATAGCACGACTTTGTTGGAAGTCGCCTGTCTTAAAGGGACTCCGAGCTCTTAATAAAAACGAAATTGGTACTCACCTGGGGCTTTCTGCAGCCCACCGTAGGTCGGGAGGTCCCACGGCGTCCATCTGGCTCTTCTCCCTGGGCCTGTCCAACGGCTCCCATCGACACCCCACCCTTGCGTCATCACGCCGGCCGCCGTGGTGACGACAGCCATGATGAGGAGCCCGACACTCTGGCCCAGTGTTGCTGAGAGCCGCCGAGCAGACATTTATGGACGGGCCCAGGGAGAAGAGCCAGATGGATGCCGTGGGACCTCCCAACCTACGGTGGGCTGCAGAAAGTCCCAGGTGAGTACCAATTTCGTTTTTATTCAGAGCTTGGAGTCCCTTTAAAGGCATGCCCATGAGAGGTGCTCGGAGTCCCTTTAAATCATAGTGAACCAGAAGCCTCATTGCCCCAAAACTAAATACATAAATAAATACATTTGCCTTCTTGATTTTTTTTTCCATTTATTTGGTAATTATATAGCACTAGCTAGTGTTGGTGGATCGCATCATGAATTAACTTTTGGTTGTGTTTGTTACATAATGTGCTTGATGTTTTGGGTGAGTGGTAGGTAAGGACTGTGGGCAGCCATGTACCCAGTGTCATTTACTACAGAGCAATGCTGTTGTAATACATGCAGCATGCAATTTTGCATTCCCAGAAAAAGACATTCTTAGGATGACAGCATATGTTGCTCCAAAAACCCGTATGTATTGTTCACCGCTCTGGCATACTGCAATGAATGTGTCTTTGAGCAAAAAAAAATAAAGCAGTAAAAACTTAAAAAGTCAATTTAAATATAAAATAAAACTGTGGGCTATCTTAAAAAGTCATTTTTAGGAGAAGGAAGATAGATACAATTGTTTATTTCATTAGTTTATTTTCGCTTTGGGTATCCTTTAAATTCATCAAGCTATATCAATTGAATTGTATTTTGTTACAATTTATGCAAAAATGGATACAAAATGTGCTTTCTTGTAATACAGTTCACTTATTTTTATAGTGTTATAAAAACCTGAATTCAGTATACTAATTTAACTTCCTCTGATTACAGGATGTCCTGTGTATCATAATTAAATGTATTCACATATGTAGAGACATGTGGATACGTACACGCAAACAGACACACACACACACACACACACACACACACACACACACACACACACACACACACACACACACACACACACACACACACACACACACACACACACACACACACACACACACACACACACACACACACACACACACACACACACACGTATACAGTAGATCAATAAAACAACTTGTGTAGCTGCTAAGTATGCATACAGTACCGCCTGCTCTCTCAGTGCCTCCTTTTAATCTCTGAAGAAACACATTTCTCACTAAATTAGGGGATAATGTAGTCCCTTTTATCTTTCTGAGACATTCTTTGTATCAAAGAAGAAATCTGTCCTGTGGTCTGCCAAATTAAAATTTGAAATTTGTTTCAGAAATCACAGACACTTTATCCTCTGGGATACTGAAAATAGCCATCTCACACGTTGTCACTTGTCAACGCATAATATAAAAGGCAGCATTCATTATGGTATTGGGGTGGGTGTGGGGGGGGGGGGGGATTAGTGCACTTGTGATGGATAGCTTGCACATATGGAAAGCCACCAACCGAACCTAAACTGAGAAGGATATGGATTTTTCCTTTTCAAATAATACCAGTTGCCTGACTCTCCTGCTGATCCTGTGTCTCTAATACTTTTAACCACAGCCCCTCAACAAGCATGCAGATCAGGTGCTCTGACTGAAGTCACACTGAATTAGCTGCATGCTTGTTTCAGGTGTGTGATTCAACCACTACTGCAAACAAAGGGATCAGCAGGACTGCCAGGCAACTGGTATTGTTTAAATGGAAAAATCTATATCCCTCTCAGTGTAGGTTCCCTTTAAATCTATGAACTACTGGCCCTTTTTATCTCTTTCCTGTTCTCCGAAGCCATTTTCTGCTAGGAAAGTGTTTTATAGTTGCAATTTCTTATCAGTGAGGGTCATACTGTAGTCTGACTCAGACAGGAACTGCCACTTACATACCTGATGTTTAACTCTTTCATGCAGAGATAGAAAAAAGGGACACAGCATAGTTATTTGTGTGCTAGGCACTGTATATACACGTCTTTCTCATCCTGTCACATGTCACCTCAGTTGTCCTTTAAGGAGCAGGGCTGCTCAAATCCGGAACCGGGAGACAACCGGATAATTCTATCCGGATATCTACCAGTAAACCTGTGCGGGGTGGGCGGGGGGGTTATTCTTACCTGTCTGATGTCTTCTTCGGTCCGTCCTTCGGCGCCACCCACGATGCGGTCCAAGCGGCGGTCACGTGATTACAAACACTTCCTCCTTCCGGGTTGAAGGAGGAAGTGTTTGTAATCACGTGACGCTCGTGGAGCGCATCGTGGCAGGCGCTGAGGGACGGACGAAGAAGACATCAGACAGGTAAGATTGACCCCCCTGCCAGCAACTATCTGAGTATCTCCCAGTTCCAGATTTGAGCAGCCCTATTAAGAAGTTAACTCGTCCCTTGCAAACAATTTCTCTGAATTCCCTGCAATGTTTAATGATTTTATGTCTATATAGCATAATATAACTCCAAATTATTTGCAATTTCATTTTGAAAAACTTTATTCTTAACCCCCTTGGCGGTACACAGTTTCTGAGGCTGCGTTCGCCAGGAGGTTTTTTGCCCCCCCAAATTTTTCTAAACACTAGCATTTCGCTACCTAAGCGTGTGCTAAAAGTTGCTCCGGTCCCCCCCATGACCGGCGATCGCCTCGGCTATACATACCTCGCCACGATCCCGCGGAAAGCGCAGTTTCTCGATCGGCTTCCGGCATTGCTATGGCGATGATTGGAGATGGCGTCATGACGTCAGCCGCAATCCCGATCGCCGTCATCGCAAAGCCTGGAGCCGATTGGGCAGCTGCGCCGGCGTGGGAATGGGGGGGGGGGGGTACGTATAGCGGAAGGTATTGCGGGCGATCGCGGGGTATCGGAGCAACTTTATGCATATGCTTAGCTAGCGAACGGCTAGCTAAAGTGTATGCCACCATGGGGCCATGTGATTCTCTGCGGCAGCTACTCCATGTGTAGCACGGGGTTACCGCTAAGGAGGTTAAATTGTAAGCTTTACTCAGCTTTTCCAGTCTTTTATTGCCCCGTTCCAATTTAAAAAACAAAACAAAACATTGCTAGCATGAAAGTAAAAATGACCATATAGTTTTCATGAAAAAATTCGATTTCTCAGTTTCAACATTTTCTATGATGTCTTTGTGCTATTTTCTACTATTGCATTATTAAATATGGAGTTGAAATGATTAACAAATCCTCACATTTGATTTCTATTTACATTTTACACAGCCTCCTAAATTTCTTGGACTCAGCACTTACATCATGCTAGCACGTGACAAATACATACTTCTATTTGAAGAAATGTTTTGTTCTATCCACCAATCAATAAGTGTGTATACTTTCTATTACATAAATTGGTGGTTTAAGTTACTATTTCAGGGCCCTTTTCCGCTAACTGCGTTTTTGCCAAAACCGTTTTTGCTGATTCTGAAGAGCATCCTGTTTAAAATAAGAATCTTGGGTGGCCTTTTCCACTGCTGCATTCTGATTTTTTTTAAAAACGCAAACACATGTCTGTGCGATTATGATGCATTTTGCGTTTTAATGTAAAGTATAGGAGCGCATAAAAAACACATGAAAAACGCATAGAAATGCGTTTTGCATTTTAAGTTTTGTATTGCTTTAACCACTAGTATCTGTTTTCAAAAATCAAGACAACACTTGCCCATCAGAAAAACGCAAACGCATAAAAAACGCACATCAAATTGGGAAAAACATGCGTTTGCAGTTGCGTTTTGCAGTGGAAAAGGGCCTTAAGGAAGTAAAACTGTGCACTGAAATTTAGATGCAATACTACTATTAAAGTGAGATTATACTGCAAAAACTAAAATATTAGTAACTACTTTTTGCTACATAAAAGAGCATTTAAAAGCATTCCCAAGTGTTCTCTTCGTGTAAAATCATGTATTTTCACTGCAGAGAGCAGTAGAAGCTTGCTTATCTCTTGTCATCGGCAAAGGCAGAATCTCCCTGTGCTTGTGTCTTCACTCTGCTTCCCTCCCACTGCTGAATAGACACGTCACCCTAGCAACAGCTGAGACACTTCAGCAGAAAAGGAGGAGGCTAGAGTGAAGCCACAGGCAAAGGGAGATTCTTGCCTTTGCCAATGACCAGAGATAATCAAGATTCTACAGCTTTCTGCAGTGAAAAATAAAATATTTTACACAAAGGGAATACTAGTGAATGCTTTTTAAATGTTCTCAGTTTTGGGATTATAATCCTACGTTAAGGTTGCAGGATACCTGCCCACCCCTGTAGATCACACTTCCACCATGACTGCAGCTGCAGTGCAGCATGAGCGGGCGGACCAAACCAGTCATCACATTTATAGAAAGTGAATATCAGTTTATCCTCCACCTTTTGCCCTACGCGTCCAAGATTGTCACCATAGCAAATGCATGTTGATAATAGCAGCTTTGCGTAGGTGGAGAGTGAACAGGTAGGTTTCAGCATGTACCAAGCAATGTTCCCAATATAGCAGATAAGGTCGTAAAAGGCAGCCGAATAGGACGATTCACTCTACTGTCTGAAACTTTGAATTGCGTCAGCGCACAGCGCGGCTTATCTCAGAGTGACCAAGAGTACAGCTGATAATCTACTCCTCTCATTTAGGTCATGGACCATCGGGTTAGGACGCAGGTAAAAGCAATTACACAGCATCATTGTTCAGCTGATAATGTCATATCTCTTTTTAGAATTGGTACAACAGTAACAGAGGAGCAATTTCACAAAGCATTATACACATAAAAAGCTCTGCAATTATTGAGAATAATAGCGTGGTGGTTGTTATGCCAGGAGATGCTACCAGGCTGTATTAAAGTAGACGCTATGCTACAGGGACGAATATTGTATAATTTAGCACACTTTTATTTTTTTTAGTAATTGAAACTGCAAATATGAGGCTGTTTCATTATGGAAAATAATGCTCTATTTAAAGCGATAATGGGTTATTTACATTGATAGTTAAAGAACTCCATGATGAAGCATCAAATAGATCTCCCCCTTAAAGTGTACCTCCAGACTAAAAATCTACTCAGTAGCACTGAAAAGGCTTGGTATTTCTTTAACAGTTTCACGGCATCAGAACTTTGTTTTTTGTACCAAAGCCTCATTTTTAGCTGCACAGAAGCTAAGCTCTGCCCCATCAAAGAAAACTGGGCATTTTCCCCCTGATGCTGTGCAAAGCATGATGGAATTTCTGATGTTGTTGTTCTGGTTGCTTAGCAACTGGGAGGGGTGATCAAAACAGAGGACAGTTGGAACTGTGTCTCATGCTCTCTGTCAACCAAAACAATGTCTGCCCTCATGAAATCACAAACATTTGCCTGTACTTTTAAAACAGGGTGGGTAAGAGATAATATTACCTATCTATTCTAATTAACATAACTAATGTAACTTAATGACAGTATGTTTGTTTAGGCTGAAATTCCTCTTTAAAGTGGACCTGAACTCTTGCACAGGACAGAAGGAAATTAGAGTGAAATGCCCCCTTTATGTACTTAGAGAGTTTAGCCTGTCTAATCCCCCCTCGTCTGTGACTAATCACAACTGTAATTTGATCTCTCACCTGGCTGCCTCAGCAGAGTAGCTTATTGATAAACACAGGATGTTAA
The DNA here is from genome assembly GCF_040937935.1 of Hyperolius riggenbachi. Lineage (NCBI taxonomy): Eukaryota > Metazoa > Chordata > Amphibia > Anura > Hyperoliidae > Hyperolius > Hyperolius riggenbachi. The sequence goes on along the minus strand of NC_090655.1, from coordinate 58,462,651 downwards.
CCTTATGTCTGCTTCTATGAAAGCAGGAAGTAGACACACTGCAGAGCTGTAACAAAGCAATGTTTTTCTTTAAATGTAAAGGTTATTATGCTGTTGCTTATCTTATACAGCAGAGAGGAAGTTCTGAGTTCAGGTCCGCTTTACATTTTCAGTTGCTGTTTTTAAAGGGAATAAAAAAACATTTGACTTAAAAAAGAAAAGAAAAGAAATAAATAAAAAGAGCTAGACTATTTTGTATTTTGATTTTGTTTAAATGCCCTCTTCTATTGAGTCTGCCACATTTTTGAATCACTAGAAAATGTTATGCAGCCATGGTAACTGTATATTGCTTGGGGTACATAATATTGCCATTGATGTTTGTAACGTCCCCTAAGACCCATGCAGATCCTTTTGTTACATCACACAGGCTTGCAGATGG